>NC_057712.1:105773795-105803543 GCF_004010195.1 Chiloscyllium plagiosum | reverse complement strand
ACCTCCTTCCACCTATCGCATTTCCAATGCCCCTCCCCCCAGTCCCTCCTCCCTACCTTTTATCTTAGCCTGCTGGACACACTTTCCTCATTCCTGAAGAAGGGCTTATGCCTGAAATGTCAATTCTCCTGTTCCTTGGATGCTGCCTGACCTGCTGCGCTTTTCCAGCAACACATTTTCAGCTCTGATCTCCAGCATCTGCAGTCCTCATTTTCTCCTATGCTTTTAGACACCTTTCACCACATTTTGGCTATGCCTCCTAACAGTTCCTTCTTTGGTTTGCCATAGTCTTACCTGTACCATCATTAAGCATAGAGATACCTTTCCATATAAATGAAATATTAGTTATTGCTAGATCTAATTCATGATTTTACTGCTTTGACATTTGTATAGTTTGTGGTTGAATAGGACTTTATGGGTACCATGAGCCATGTTTTTAGTGAGTCATGTGTAAAATATAACCAGACTCCTGTTCACCCTCCCCCCTCATTCCTTGGTGATCTGATCCCCATTATATGGTGTGAGGGTGTGGGGAAGGTAAGGCACTCACTAGCTTGCTACTAGTACCCAATTAAAGCACACAATCTGCCTCTGCCATAATGCTGGTCAGTGGCAAATCGGTGAAAGTCAGAATGAGAAAACAATTTTATTTTAAAAAGTAAAAAGGTAAAGCAGGAAGAAAGTGGAAAAGAGGATAGAAACATCTTTCAGGTGATACACCCCAAATGTGTCTGAATGTGGTCTCAATATAAAATTTCCGTGTCTCCCTGGCTTGTCTGCATAGCCTTAACTCCCCGATCCACAGATCCCGGATACCTTCCCATTCAAACTTCTGAATGTCTTTCTGTAGCAGCCATGCCCTCTGAGTTCTTTTTGCCATTCCAACAGTGTCCACAAACTGACCCAAGGCCCTTGAGACTGCCTGACAGATTGCTAAATAAACCGATTTGGCATATCAAGGGACAGACCACCTCCCAAGTGAAGGGCAAGAACCAAACCTTTCGCTGGTTAAGACCAAATGGAGCACATTCATCACAGTGGCTGCCTTATTGAAAGTCAGTTTGTCTGAAAATAACTTTTCTTCCAGAGTTTGCACAGTATACTCCATTCTCACCCCATAATATCCATACCAAAGAGTAAGTGAATATTTGCCCTCTGTGTCCTGTCAGCTCAGTGCAAGTGCAACTCCCCTGTCCCACATGTCCTGCCAATTGTTCACAGATAATTATCAAATTGCCTTTTGAAAACCATGATTGATGGTATGCCTCTAGAATGTGGTCAGACTGTACATTCCAGAACTTAACCAATCTCTGGGCAAAGCAACCTTTCTTCCTGTTGTTTTGCTGTCACCTTAAATCTATGCCTTCGACTCTTCTGCCCTTCCAAAGGGAATAGTTTCTTCCTATCCACTGTCTAGATGCTGAATGATGAATAACATTTCTACCAAAAAGATTATGAGGAGTTATGATAAGGAGAACAGTTTTGTCAAACTATCCTTGGAAGTACAATTTCACATTGTCCAAACCATTGTTACAAATCTATTCTGCACTATCCTCATTGCTTCCACTTCCTTCCTAAAAGGTGTGGTGCTCAGAACTGAGCACCATATTCCCACTGAGACCCAACCAATGTCTCTTGAAAGCTCACCTTAACATCCTTTCCAAGTAAGCAGCTAGCATATGTTGCAAGTGTGACATGATGTAGCATGGTGCTGTATGGCAACATATTTAACCCCTTGACTGATCACAATTGACAATTGCAACAACCCTGGTTCTGTGTCTGTGCTAAATGCCAAGGTAAGGCAGAAGGACATTCTTTATGTTCTGAATGAGGCTGACAAGTGCAACAAGAAAGGGGGTGCTGTGAGACTCCCAAGAGTGAATCGGTGATAAGAATATAAGGTAAGAGCCCTGATGAACCCTCTGCCCCGGTGCATGAAATAGGTGTCCGAGTCTGTGTGCAATGTGATCTAGTAGCAGCATCACAATGCAAGGTGCCATTGCATTTCAGTGTGCAGTCTTGAGGTAGAGAATTGTGCTCTAAGTGGGTCAGAGGTGTGCAGTTGACGATTATAAGACAGGACCACATTCAATGCCAATCTCTGTGGACGAAGGAGTGCGGGCAGTTGCTGCTCTCAGATCATAGTTTGAGATATTCAGAATTGTTGCTGAGGGGCAAGTGGTGAGCTAAGCAGCTACTTGGTCTTTCATGTTGGGAATTGTTGATGCTTAGTGTCTCTCTGGTGCACAGGAGAATAGGAAATTGCATATAAAATGACACTGATATTTCATTTTGTCTCATGTTATTACATGCAAGTAGACCGGTCTAACTGTTCAGATGTTGGATTGGAAAATTAGATGACTTCTTGGCATTGAGAATCTCATTCTTCAGTGATCATATTTTGCCAAATGACTTCCTTGCCAGTGTCATCATCATACAGTGGCTGTGAAAATACAGCCCAAAGGACTAATGTAATAGCATAGCAATAGTCTCTGTCTCCATGTGTGATCTTTGCATTGTATACCTAATCATCCCCTCTCCTGTCTTTTAACACCCTTTTACTATTTATGTGATGAGGGAAGACTTTCGGATTCCCATTCTGCTTGTTCATTTGCAAACATTTTCTCTGCTTCGCTACGTTGTTTTTCACTTCTCAGAATTTTCTACATTCAGATTTTTCTACTTTCAGTCTGGTCACACTTGTATTTTCAATAGAACATCTGCTATACATACTTTTAAATAAAAACAATCTTTTCCATTCTGTCATCTACGCAGATTTGAATTTCTTTATCCAACTATCTCTCCTCAATGGAAGTAATTTGTAATCAAGTTATCTTCCCTTAAAAACAACCATTTATCTATTACCTTTTCACCTGCCAATCATTGATCCTAATTTATCTGGACCAAATATATTCGCACCCCCTTAAATTTGGTCTTCCTTCAACTCATTTTCAAGAGAGTGTCGTGCAAGAAAAGCACAGCAGGTCAAGCAGCATCCGAGGAGCAGGAGAATCGACGTTTCACCTCATTTTATTTAGATTTCTCCTTGTCCTTTTCCATAGCCAAACTAAACCTCATGATGTAATGATCACTGTCTTCCTGGAGTGAAAAAAAGAGGCCATTCATCTGATTGAGTTTGAACCAAACCCTGGAAGAGCATCCCACCTCAACCCAGCCCGATCCCCATAACCCTGTAGTTACTATGACTAATCCACCTATCCTGCATTTGTTTGGACTGTGGGAGGGACTGGAGCACCTGGGAGAAACTCATTAGACATTAAGCAAATGTACAAACTCCATGCAGACAATCACCCAAGGTTGGAATCAAACCCAGATCCCAAGTGCCGTGAGGCAACAATACTAATCACTGAGTCACCATGTCACAATTTATTCACAAAACCAGATCTAGCAATGTCTCCTTCCTCACTGGCCTTGAAATATACTGGCGCAGAAAGTTTTACACAGACTTCTCCCTCTGTTCCCTCAATGCTGTTGAGGAGCCCAAACCGGACCCCTCCCCCCCCCAATTCAACCTGCTATTTCTTTCTCTTTCGTTGTGTAGATTCAGTATGATTTTTGTTCTCTTTGTCTGTAGCATTTTCTGTCTGTCTGCATTAAATTCCAGTATACTCCAGATGCTAGAAAGCTTCATGAAAAATAAAAAGCAATATTGGAGAAACTTAACAAGTTTGGCAGCATCTGTAGAGAGAGAAAAAGTCAGTGTTTTAAATCTGATAGGGTCCTGACAGGTTCTGAAGAGGAGTCGTGTCTTACCTGAAACACTGGAGAGAGTAATGCAGTTAATGTTTCAAATATGATATGTTGCTTCTTTAGAAACCTTATCCTCTAAACATTAACTGTTTCTTCTTCTTCCAGATATGCCACAAGACCTGCTGAATTTCTCTGGAACTTTCTATTTATATTCATCTGTTGATATTTATTTATTGTACTGCTTTGATATATTTTGGATCTTCAGCAGGAATTAATTCACTTCTGTTTGGCTTCAGTGTCAAGGCTGCTGTTTTTTGGAATTTAAAAAAAAACTTAATGGAGTCCACTGAAGCAGGCAAGATATTGGGATGCTACGTTCCTCTCTCAGAAGCCAGGAAATTTGTCTAACTTCTAGTGAGGAATGGACTTTGGAAACTTGCATGCTGGAGGAGAGAAGGCAATTAGGTTTATTAAAGTGCCACTTGATACCAGTGAGCCCCAGAGGGATTTAATGGGGACTAAGGCAGTTACTGAAACCTGCATGGTTAACCCATGCCTCCAGTTAACCACTCAGCAAAGATGCATTGGTATCCCTCAGTCACAGGCAGTGGGTACAGAGGGATCCAGCACAGGAAGCAGAGGTCCTATTTTAAAAAATTCTCAAGGTCAAGGACCAGGCTCGCAGGAAAGTAGTCTGACACAGAACAAACAGCCAAGAGGCGAGTCTGCTAGAATATAAGTGTTTTATTCCCCGCAGCGTCGCCACAACCAGGTCTCGTACTTACAACGGGTCTGGTTTATACTCACTCTACGTGTTACCGGAACTGGGAGCCGTCAGTTCTCGTAGAGCGGTTGCCAACAACCCACGCTCGGCGGTTAAACGTAACCCCGGAGCAGACTCTACCGAACTGGAGACTTTTCCAGCTGATATACTCTTTTCCAGATATAAACATTCATGTGAACAGCAGAGCAAGGCTAAAAAACACATTCCATTCTGGTTACATACAGATAAGAAGATTCACACGGGAAGGTGTATAATAAGATTCACACGGGACTAAGCGACACCTTCCATTTTCGGTTAGATTCACACATGTATTGGGACACAATTTTAACCCTTTCACCACATTCCACTGCTTGGCCCAATACATGTGTTGCATTATGATTCACACATGTATTGGGACATAATTTTACACCACAGGTCCATCTGGACTCACCCTTGAATCTGATCTGACCTCATTTCCCTGAGTGGCAATTACCTCCCCATGTTATTCATTCTGACCCAGTTATTTCACTCCAGGGCTCTCATGATTGTCCCTGTTGAAGGTCTTAGCATCTTGTTGGCAACAGTTTTTGGTCCCAGTAATGGAGAGCTGCCAAGGTATAACGAGCAGCTCTTAGGGGTGCGTTTCCACCCGGCTGGTTCCAATAGGGATGGGACTCCCAGACAGTAAATGCGTGCCTGTTCACCTTGTAATTGAGTAGAGCCTATGAAAAGGTGACACCAGGCCCTCACCAATTCTCCAGTCAGTGGGCAGCTCATCTGTTATCACGACTAAATTCCACACCAGCATGTACCTTTGAAAAAATTCTGTTCACAGCTTGTCCCTAGTTCAATGTTACATGTTATTTCACTGTTCATTAATTTTAATAAAATGGTTACTTTTGTTCTACCCATGTACTCTGTCTTTAAGTCTCAACATTTAAATAGAATGCAACCTTCCAGTGTGTATAAGATATTGAAAGGTAAGTGTAACAATAAAACAAGTGCAAATATTGATCAGCTGTCGGTGCACGAATAGGCTAAATTCATCATGGTAGGAACCCATGTAGCATCATTTCTGAGACAGTATCCTCACACTGCTGGATGTAGCATCAAATCAAACTCAAGAATTGGGGTGAAGTCTTTAATTCTCTGCTGGAAGGATTCTATATGAATTAAACCATGGCCAATGTACATTCGCTTATTAGTGGGTGCAATTAGTGGGCGGCATGGTGGCACAGTGGTTAGCACTGCTGCCTCACAGCGCCTGAGACCCAGGTTCAGTTCCCGCCTCAGGCGACTGACTGTGTGGAGTTTGCACGTTCTCCCCGTGTCTGCGTGGGTTTCCTCCGGGTGCTCCGGTTTCCTCCCACAGTCCAAAGATGTGCAGGGTCAGGTAAATTGGCCATGCTAAATTGCCCGTAGTGTTAGGTAAGGGGTAAATGTAGGGGTATGGGTGGGTTTCGTTTCGGCGGGTCGGTGTAGACTTGTTGGGCCGAAGGGCCTGTTTCCACATGTAATGTAATCTAATCTAATGTAATCTAATCTAATCTAATTTCACAGTACAGAATTGTTAATTTTATAAGTCAACACAAGTTAACACTGAATTGGCAGTTTTACTCAATGTCATTGTAAATATCAGCTGTGGGAAATTCAAGAGAAAAGAAAACATCATTGCTGCCCTAATTTCTCACAACCATTAGGATATGAGTTCAAAAAAGATTAAAGTTCTGACTTGAGATTTTCAACTACAATGAAATAGATGATGGTAACGTACTGAACACTATTCAAGTGTTGTTCACTTCAAAACAGTTGCTGATATTTGAGCTAGTGGAACATGCAACAATCTCATGCAATGGAAGGTAGTGCTCTGAACACCTTCAAAGAAAATTGGTTTGGTTCTTGGCCAAGCAGAGACATTGTGCAAGAATTCACTTGTACACAGGCATAATGGAATTCAGCAATTGGTTTATTCCTTATAGATTGTAAGAAATTAGTCTTACTGATAAGACTTATCTACTCTTAGTTTAAACATAAGTAACAAATGTCGTGAGATTAAAAAGAGAAACTGGGAGTTTGTGTTGAACAAAAATTACACCTGCTGAGATGATAACTTTATTCACAAGATTAACTTCACCTTTCAGAGTCTTACTAGAGTCAGCATGTCAGTAATATCCTTAATTACTTCTCCTGTGAAGATGTGAAGAGAAATGATGGACAGCAAGAGCGCTGGTCCTTTGAGCCTGCCTCACAAATAGTCATGATAGCTTAAGTTTCACGATCACAATACCAGCTACCCATGCTATCTCCTAGAGGAGAAAAGAAAAATATAACAAATGCACAATGCAATTTACAGAGACAAAAACAACTGTTGAATTTCTCTTCAATCTCTTAAGCAATCAAAACTAACCCAGGAGACCGTGCTGACAACTTTGCTTCATATTCCATTGACTTCTTGCACAATGTCTATACCAAAAACTGATCCAACTTTCTTTGAAAGTATTCAGAGAATCATTTTTGATTGTATGAGACAGCGACTTGTGCCATTTGCTTAACTTCCCACTAGTAGAAGAGGGAACATCCTTGTTGTGTCTTTGTATAACTTTATATGCATGAAGACTGGTCCTCCCTCACCTATAAACTTGAAACACCAGTTTCACAATCTAGTCCCACCATCATTTCAATCACTTCTATCAGACCAACCTGGAGTCTATTTGAAGTAAATGGGGATGGGGGCAGGGAGGAGGATGGCCTCTCAGAGGAATGCAACAACAGCATCCAGGTCAGTGGTACCATTGTTGTTATATGGCAGGGAGGGTCAAAGAATAGGCATGAAGGAGTGATAGGGGACTCTACAGTCAGAGGCATAGATGGGGATTTTTGCAAGTTGAAAGAAAGCTCCAGAATGGTGCGTTAATAGAGTCATAGTTGCCAAACCAGTGTTAGGATAAAAGACATCTTTGCCAAGGTGCAGGATATTCTGAGGTAGGAGGGTTAGCAGTCAGAGTTTGTTATTCATATCAATACTAACAAGCAGAGAGATGAGGTCTTGCAAAGAGAGTTCAGAGAATTAGGCAGATAGGTGAAAAGCACGACCTCTAGAGTTGCAATCTGGGGATTACTCCCTGTGCCAAGAGCTAGTGAGGCCAGAAATAGGAAGATAATACAATTGAATGTGCGGCTAAAGGGCTGATGTAGGAGGGAGACCTTCAGACATTTAGATCATTGTGAACCCTTCCAGGATACGTGGGACATGTTCAGAAGGACAGCTGGGAGATTTGCAAGGGCCACATGAGAGGAACCAGATTACTATGGAAGAGGGATTGGAACCAGAGCAGCAGGTCATCATGCGGTGTAATTGAAGAGAAGGCCAAGTAAGGTGCTTTGATTACAGTAGGATCTTGAGGTGCAATCCCACAGCTCCCTGAAAGTGGCAGCACAAGTGGATAAGGCAGTCAAGAAAGCATATGGCATACTTGCTTTCATCAGTCTGGGAATTGAATTAGAAAGTTGGCAAGCCATGATGCAGGTATCTAAGACTTCAGTTAGGACACATTTGGAGTATTGGTCACCACATTAGAGAAAGGATGTGGAGGCTTTGGGGAAGGTTGATGAGGATGTTGCCTGGTTTGGAGTGTATTAGCTATAAGGAAAGTTGGAGAAACTTGGATTGTTTTCACTAGAGTTTCAGAGATTGAGAGACGACCTGATAGAAGTACATGAAATTATCAAGGCATTGATAGAGTGGATGGTCTCAGTTCCCACCCCCCAGGTGTAAATATCAATACCAGTTGGCATAGGCTTAAGGTGAGAAGGGGAAGGTTTAAAGGAGAAATGTGAGAAAAGAAGGTAGTACGTGACTGTAACACACTACCAGGGAAGGTGATAGGAACAGGTATTTAGCAAAGTGTAAGAGTCATTTAGACAGACACATGAACAGGTAGGTGTGGTGTAAAATTATGTCCCAATACATGTGTGAATCATTATGCAACACATGTATTGGGCCAAGCAGTGGAATGTGGTGAAAGGGTTAAAATTGTGTCCCAATACATGTGTGAATCTAACCGAAAATGGAAGGTGTCGCTTGGTCCCGTGTGAATCTTGTTATACACCTTCCCGTGTGAATCTTCTTATCTGTATGTAACCAGAATGGAATGTGTTTTTTAGCCTTGCTCTGCTGTTCACATGAATGTTTATATCTGGAAAAGGGTATATCAGCTGGAGAAGTCTCCAGTTCGGTAGAGTCTGCTCCGGGGTTACGTTTAACCGCCGAGCGTGGGTTGTTGGCAACCGCTCTACGAGAACTGACGGCTCCCAGTTTTGGTAACATGTAGAGTGAGTATAAGCCAGACCCGTTGTAAGTACGAGACTGGTTGTGGGGACACTGCGGGGAATAAAACACTTATATTCTAGCAGACTCGCCTCTTGGCTGTTTGTTCTGTGTCAGACTACTTTCCTGCGAGCCTGGTCCTTGACCTTGAGAATTTTTTAAAACAGTAGGAAATAAAGGATTAAGAACCATATTCAGATTGATGGGATTAGGTTAGAATGGCATCATGATTGGCACAGACATGGTGGGCTGAAGGGCTTGTTCCTTGGCCAGCACTGCTGCCTCACAGCATCAGGGATCTGGGTTTGATTCCAGCCTTGAGTGACAGCTCGTGTGGAGTTTACATGCTCTCTCCATGTCTGCATGGATTTCTGCTAAATGCTTTGGTTTCCTTCCACAGTCTAAAGATGTGCAGGTTAGGTGGATTGGCCAAGCTAAATTGCCCATAGTGTCTAGAGAGGATTAACCATATTAAATGTAAGTTTCCAGGATCATGGTAGGGGTTGGGGTTGGGTTTGGGTGGGATGTTCTTTGGAGGGGCAGTGCAGACTCAGTCAAATGGCTTCTTTCTGCACAGTAGGGTTTCTATGATTTCTGTATTGTTCTGTTTCTAAACCAGAGTCTCATGATAAAATGTTATGGTTTGTTTTACAGGGAATTGTACCAGCATTGCAACTCAATACTCCATTTGCTTTAGCTCTTTCCTTTTGGTTATGCTCTTGAATCTTAATTACCACATATCACAAAGACCTAAGAAAAACTTCATAGTTACTTCTGCATAGAAAGCTAGACTTAAAACTAAAACAGAAACAGTTCTTCTGAATTTTGTCTGGTTGTAGATAAGCAATATGCCTTCAAGGGCTATGCTCATGATGGCATTTCGCGATCATAGCATGTGATCTAATGGTATAATGCTCTCAGTCCCCATCTTACTGAGCTCTGTCCTCTGCAGCATGACATGCAGAGAAAAGCATGCAACAGTACATTCATGGTGAACCCAGATCAGAAAGATACTGGTGATTGTAATGTATGCATGTAAACAGGAGTTCTCTGATACAAGTTAATTGAATTTGTCATTATTATATGGGAGCCATCACAATTATCACTGAGATTGATTAAACTGATGCAGCATGATATGCAACAATCATGTAAAAAGGCACAATTATTGGGAGGGGTTTCTCTCTGTCATTACAGAATACTATAATCCAGCCATACAAGTACTGCATGAATGATATGAGCTGAAGTTTAAAGATGTCTGAGGGTTTTGGCTCAACCTGTCCAATCTCTACTCAACAAACAGCACAGTAAATAAACATATTGAATTAAATGTAGCAAATAATGATAGGACTTTGAATGAGAATGAAAAACTAATACTCAACAAAATATATCACCTGCAAACCTGGAGACCATATCCATTTAGTATCACTTACTCTTTATCATATTTAATTTTTTTAAAAAGTGCTATCAATAAGGAGAGCAGAAATTCCCAAAAATGCTTAGCAAAGGAATAAAGAACAACTCTATTCATAACAGCCAGTTGAAACATAGCCAATGATACTTGACTTAAGGAATTTCCAGTAAGTTCTATGGTCCCTGTAGTGATGGAGAGTAGATTAATTCAAAGCAGTTCCTTTTTTCAAAAGTATCTTTTGGCATTTACACCAGGACCACTACTTGTGCTGTTTTCAAATTCAGAGAACATTCTGGTAATGTGATATGTTAACAGAAATTAGAGCCTGCTGGCAGAATAAATAAAACATCATCATTATCTCTTAAAAAGGAGGATTGTACATGCAGTAATAGAGTCCTCAAAGACAGGTGCTGAAAGAGGATACCAGATGTATCATGTGGCTTGTTGATAAGCATTTATCCGTGACATCACAATAGAACAGCTGTCACTGAACTGCAGAGAGAAATACCTAATAACACAGCAATTCGTTTTATGGTGGAGGAACCAAGGTAAAGAAGTTGAAGTTCTTTGGCCTGACCACAAATAAGAATAGCAAGAACAAAAGAGGAGTTAAAGTCAATCCAGAAGCTGTGATAATGCAATTAGAATTTTAACAGCTCACATATTGTAAGAGTAAGAAGGATCAATGAGGTGAAAACTTAACAGTTTCTTTATTCACAGATGCTATCTGAAATGGTGAGTGTTTTCAGCATTTATTGTTGAATTTCAGGTTTCCAGTATCACAGTGTTGTGATACTGTAAAACTGTTGAAAACAGTGGAACTGGGCAGTTTTTGCAACCAACAATGTATTGCTGCAGGACATTAATAAGTCTTGACTTTAATACTGTAATGGTATAAAGAGAGAAAAACATAAGCAAATATAATCCTACTCTACATCTCCACTACTGATCATCACCATTAACCCTTCCCTCATTCTCTCCTCCTTTTCAACATCTGGTCAGAGGAGTTCATGGACATTTTCATGTTCGACTTTTGTCATGATTGTGTCTCTTCTGATCTTTAACGCCTTCAATAGGGCAAAGACCCAAATGGAACCCTTCAACCCTACAGCTCTCGACTCCTCTCAATCACTTTATTCCAACAAAATAATGACCATGGTTGGTCATTTCAGTTGGTCTTTAAGTTTGAGTATTTCTTTCCTAAATTTCTTACTTTACAGTTTCTGCTTCACTATTCAGATCATGATTAAGAGCCAATAATGTGGCAAAGTGTTTATTCATACCTTTCATTCTCTGGCTAAGCAGTGATGCTTGGCTCTCCAGGGTTTGGGAGGTTTTCCTCATGTAATGCTCTTTGTGATTTTGATCCAAGGAACAAAATGGAAATCTTGACTATAGTAGCATCAGCAATACTGAACAAGGGAAATGGTGCGAGAGAGAGATTGATATTACAAGAGTGTAATCAGGCAAGCTGTTGTCCCTTCACAAGAGAGGTGGGGGTGGATAATCAGGGGAAAATGTAATCCATTTCAATTAAATCTGTTGGGGAAATATCAATTGAGGCCCTTAAAATGGCCACTTAATGGCTTTATTCCAATTAACCCAATTGGGTACTCACCATGCAGTACAATCAAACCCATGAACTCAGTGTACTGGTGAAAGTGAGTTAGCATTGTGAAAGCAGGGAGCCAGTTAAGAACTACCTATTACTAACAATCCCCCCGCCCCCAATGACTCACACCATACAATTAACTACCTGTGTCTCACACATGCACACACACACACACACACCATGGAAAAAAAAATACAATTAACCACCTGCACTGGTCACTGACCCAGTGATGATCCTAGGTCTCAGGTGGATCTTATTCTTGTGCCAGCCACCATTTTTTCTGCTGTTCTGCAGTTCAAAAGAGCTAGAGTGTTCAAATTGGCTGCCCAGCTCTTGGTGGGCAGACTTTACTTCATCCCAAGGTTCCCAATTCTTGTGGAAGGATCCCACACTCTCCCCACCTGGCTGGCTTGTTAAGTGCCTGAGTAGCATAAGTTGCAGCAAAAGAGGTAACTCAAAGTTCTCACTGGCTCTCTAGCCAGCCATTCAGATGCCCGTTATAGAAGCATAAGATATAAGAGCAGAAGTAAGCCAACAAGCCCATCAAGTTGACTCTGCTATTCAATGAGGTCATGACAGAACTGCTAACCCTCAACTCAACTTTTCTGATTTTTCCCATAACCCTTGATTCCCTCGCTGATTAAAAATCTGTCTATCTCAGCTCTGAGTGTACTTTACAACCTGGTTTCAACACTAAAACGATCCATAGATTCAAACTCTCTGAAAGAAGAAATTCCTCTTTGTCTGTATTAAATGGATGACCTCTTATTCTAAGAGAATGACCTCTGGTCTGATAGTCTCCCCCAAGGAGAAACAACATTTCTGTTCTATCCTGTCAATGTCCTCAGAATCTTGTAAGTTTTAATAAGGTTTCCTTGCATTCTTCTAAGTTCCAATAAGTGAGTCCCAATCTGCTCAACTTCTTCCCATGTGATAGTCCCTCCATACCTGGGATCAGGCGAATGAACCTTCACTGAACTGCCTCCAATGCCAGTATACTGTTCCTTAGATAAGGTGCCCCAAACTGTTCACAGTATTCTAGATGTGGTCCGACTAGTGCCTTGCACAATTTTAGCAAGACGTACCTCATTTTATACTCCACTCCCTCAGAATGAAAGGCTAGCATCCCATTTTTCTTCCTGATCCCTTTTGACCTTGTGTGACAGTTTGAGATTTATGCATGAGGACTCCCCAATCCCTCTGTGATTTAGTTTTCCAGTCATTTTCTATTTAAATATACCACTCCTCCTGCCACAGTGCACTCTCATGTTTCCCCTTATTGTACTCCATCTGTCAAGTTTTTTTGCCTACTCCACTAACTTTATCCTGTATCCCTCTGCTGACTCTGTCATCTTCACCATGTGCTTTCCCACTTCTTTTTGTGACATCCATAAACTTGGCTATAGTTCATTCACTCTCTTAATCCAAGTCTTGATTAAATACTGTAGATAACTATGGCTCTAGCACTGATCCCTGTGGCACTCCAATAGTAAGGGGATACCATCCTGAAAATAACTCTCATATCCCAACCCTCATCTGTAACCAAGCTAATCTTTCATAGGCATTGGTCTTAAATAGCATAATGTATGGTGCCTTATCAAATGCCTGTTGTAAATCCAAAATTCACTGCTTCTCCTTTTACTATCCTGCTTGTTACAACCTCAGAGTTCTGGTAAATTTGTCAGACTTGATTTTTACTTTGTGAAGACAAGCCAACTCTGTTTGACCACATGATGTATTTCTGAATGCTCTGCTATTACATTCCTTTCCAACAGCCTTTAATATGTTCCCAGCAACAGATTTTAAGCTGACTGGCATATAATTTACCAAGAAGAAAGTGAGGTCTGCAGATGCTGGAGACCAGAGTTGAGAGTGTATTGCTGGAAAAGTACAGCAGGTAAGGCAGCATCCGAGAAGCAGGTTCATTGTATCTCTTCAAATAAAGGTGTTGCTTTGGCAATAGTAATAAAATTAAGGTCGAGGAATGTGAAAGAATTGGTCAACAAAGTAGTTTGTAGCTGTGAAAGCAGCATTAAGGATTTAGTTTTGTTCAAGCATTAACAGTTACCAAGTTATGGTTTTGGCATAATAAACCAAGCTAAGTTTGTTGGATGCAAATTTGACAATGCAGATGGCACTGGAGAGCCCACCTGTTAAAAGGAAAGACACCATCGTGAAGAGATCTTGCTGAAAATATCAATAATTTGTGAATTATCATTCCTGAGATTTGCGAACAAATCATTATTTTAAAAGATTTTGGAAACGTTCTGCATATTTCCCAGCTGGATGATTGAAAAGTCTGCATTTATACCAATTACATGATAATTAAGTTGGCTGAGAAGTATGAAAAGAGCTTTATTACAGAACAATTGTGATTGGCTGATTCACTTTAATTGTTGCTAATGGATTTAGATTGCAGTTATTTCAGTGGCAAATATGTACTAACTCCTTATTTTCATTTGGGTTGTTCATTTTATTTTATATGCACAATGAATCATTTACTGGGTAAAGAAAAACACTTAGCCCTCAATTCTCAAACTAAATTACCTTTCTTCCTCCCTCCCTCTGGAGAAAAGGTTAACACACCATAGTCTTACCAGACTACATGGCTGTTCTCTCATTAGAGAGAAGTAACTGGCAATGGTTTAGTTGAAGGGTCACCATGCCTCAGGCAAGGGGAGAGGTTGAAAAGGAGAATCTTTCATGATTTGAAGGTGCTGGTGTTGGACTAGGGTGTACAAAGTTAAAAATCACACAACACCAGGTTATAGTCAAACAGGTTTAATTGGAAGCATTAGCTTTCGGAGCGCTGCTTCTTCATCAGTTGACCATCCGGTTTCATGGCAACCTCAGCTGGTGATGGGAATTGAACACACACTGATGGCGTTGCGCTGCATTATAAACAAGCCAACAAAGCCCATTCCAAGTCGACACTTTTAGTGAGAGCTTTATTTCTGTTAATCACACTCTATAAAACTTGAGGCACACTGTTTACTCACTTCCTCCTATTTATACAACCAATGCAGACCCAATTATTCCTTAATTAATATATCAATCACCATTCCCACAATTCATTAGGATTTAAACGTTTCTTTAGATCATGTTAAGTAATAACAATTTTCCATTTTTCTTTTAAAATATGTCATTATTTATAATAAACAATAAAATATCCAAAATGACAGCCCATTATATACCTTTTTTCTTTGCACATTAGAATTCCAAATCTTCTATTCCCACTATGTTCAATATATTCTTTTAACTTTCTCCATTCTTTGTAAACAAATCAGATCACTGACAACAGCTATTCACCCATTTCAATTTGGAGATTATTCTATTCTCCAGTATCTGTTTTAAAACTGATATATTGATCCTCAATCTTTTTGCATACACACATTTCACTGGGTGTTGTGGCACATTATCACTAAACACTTGATGGATATTACTGCTGAATCCTTTTGGAATTGAGTAAAATGTCATACTTACTGCCTCACAAACAGCAATGGTTTCATGCACTAAGATACATTTACTGCTCCTCATATATTAGCTTCCCAAGCTAAAGTGCAGCATTTACTGCCCTTTCCCACAGGAGAAATTATAAATCCTCCTGTGCTCAAGAACCCATCACAGATTTGCAATAGAAGCATCTCCCTGTTCCTGGTGTCTTCAAATTATGGAAACTTGCAATTTTTTTTTAGGTAATTAACTTATGGGATGTGGGAATTGTTGACTCAGCCAGCATTTACTGGCTATCCCTAGTTTGAAGGTATGATAAACTGTCAATTTGAACCACTGTAGCCCATTCAGTGTCAATAGAAGGACCTCCAGGATTTTGACCCGATGACACTGATGGAATGGTGACTGTTTTCCAAGGTAGACTGGTGAGTTGCTTGGAGGGGAACTAGCATGTGGTGGTGTTTTCATGTAATTGCTACCTTGCCCTTCTAGATGGAAGTGGTTGTAGATCTGGAAGATGCTATCAAAGGAGCATCATTTAAATCACATGGAACATTTAACTTATAGAGTTCTCTGCTGTGTTTGATGCCTCTTTTGGAGGATGAAGAAACTCTTGCCTCTTTGGTTTGTTTCTCTACAGATATTTAGCTTCTTTATCAACCAATCTACACCCTCAGTATTTATTATGAATAAACCAAAGAAAATTCAACATTTCTTTCCCTGTCATTAGTCAAGTTAATCTCAAAACTTGATTCCCATGCCCTATCCCCATTTCCCTTCAAAGCCTTGTGCCACTAGCCTTGCTTAAGCCTTATTCATTCCACCAACAAACACCCTTCCTGCCCATATCCACCAATGTGATAGAGTTGTTGTCCCCAATCTGGATTTTTTCTGTACACCCCAAATGTTCTCAGATTTGTAGATCTTAATATTTATGACCTTTTATGAACTTGTCTTCTAAGTTGTTCATGGCCTGATCACATGGACTTCTGCTTCTGCTATCTTATTTTTGTTGCAACCTATGTTTCCTGTGCTTGTTAAGCTACACCTGATAACTTACCTCCTTATCTCCTTCTGGACTGCTAGAATTTGCCTTTAACCTCCTGTTAATCAGATTTTTTTCAATAGTTTGAGATCTTTTTCGAGCAGCTTGTGCACTTCAGACTGTTTAATCTTCCACTATGCTTTCTTTCCTTCCATCTCTGTATTTAATATCATAACACCTAATCTCTTGCCTCCCACTGTGTACATTCATCCAGCTTTGTATATTTTCCATTAGCCTTCCTTGTTCTACTTGCAATGGTCACATTTCTCCATTCACAAGCCTCTTCCAGTAAATATTCAACTTTAGGACCCACTTTTAACAGTTGTCCTTTGGGCCAATGGGCTTGTACTGAGCACCAGAGCTGATGTGTCCATCACCCACCAAACTTGCAATTGCAGCGGTTTGATCCTGTGACTGTACATAATTTGGGGCTGAGAGGTACTGGCTTGTCATTAGTTTCTGTAACTTCTTCAGAATTTGCAAATTTGTGATCCTTACCTGTCAATCTTGAATGTACTCAGTCAGGTTTCCATGCTGACAACTATTATACTTCCATCTTTACCAAAACATTACCCACGCCTCCCTATTCTTTAAGCCCCTCTCTCTTATAACATAACATATCTCCGACTGAAATTGGTTTCTGATTACCTTATCTAATATCTTAAGACTCAACAAGAACCTTTGGTTTTAATGAAAGCCTTTCTGACGATATAGATAGAACTAATTTTAGCCCCTTCCCAAATTGAGCGCTGATCATTTATTACTGATGAAACACTGAGATTCCTGTCAAAATATAACTGATGCGGATAATAGCATCCAACCATTTGCAATAAATCTTTATCCATACAACCCACATGAATGTAGACAATAATCCACAGTTTGGCTAATCTGTCAATGTTTTATGAACTATTCCATTTGTTACTCCACAATCCTTTAACAAACCCTATTGCCAAGAAGTTTGCTGCTGTTGTGTTCATAACTATCATGACCATATCTGCACATGTCTCAACTAATCATTAACACAGTCCACCCTTTACCCAATTATCAGGTGAGAAATTTAGTCAGTGGTCCAAGTCCAATTTCTATCCAATCTTTCAATACCTTGGCACAATTATTTTCTTACCTTTACCATATGTTGTTTTTGACTGAAAGAGAAGATATGGCTGCCAAATCTACAATGTTTAAATGTATTTTTCTTCATTATTTCATACTTCTACATACTCCATAGCCTCTACAACATCAAATTCTCTTACTGAGGGCAGGCTGACTATCAACTGACGTATCCTTCAACATTTTTTACAAATCTCACTTATCTTTTCCATGAGTTTATCATACTCATGCCTTATATCTATATCCTTTTAAAAATGTTTAACCTTTTAGGGGACAGATAAAGAAATTGTTGATGTAATTTTAATGCAATTGATAACTTAAAAATTTCTGCCTCCTAATGCCAATAACACTTCTTTAATTTCTTTATTAGCCAGATTATATTCCATTAAAGGTATACAGTAGTGACCTGATTGTTTACACAAATTCAGATTTTCCAACAACAATAGCTTTATAATTTTCCATATCCAGATTTAGCTTAGTTTTCTTCAACAATGGCTGATGTAATAATAAATTGTACTATCACTGAACAATACATCTGTACATGCTATTTTATAGCAAATGACCACTCTTTTCAAAGATTGAAGCTAATGGAGCTCGAAGTATTTAACATTGTCATGATCCCTATTGCTTATAGCCTAGGTAGCATTATAGCTAAACTATTTCATGAATTGTAGACAAGCCCTCACTGTCCCATCCTACACAATTGAAAGACTCTGCCACCAAAAAGCATCCATCACTGAGCTGAAACTTCTTGGAACTAATACAATGAACTCTCTTTCATGTACATCTACCTCCATAGAATCTTCCATTTCATGTTTAGTTTTGAATACTTTATGACGTAACTTGAGGCAGTGCAAAATGGCACTTTGAATCACACTGGAACAATTGATTGATATATTGGATATTTCAGTTCATTCTCATATTGTAAAGCCTAAATTTTCTTCACTTCTTAAAATTATTGTTAACATTTCTGTCTTTTTCCTATTAATTAATTTTCCTTTTGTTCTGTTGCGTTCAACTGGCAGTCATGCCGATTTGTAAACATCATGTCCTCCAATTTCTGTCACATCATCAATTACCCCATTTGTTCTGTGAATGCTGCTAGAAAGGAATGCTTTCCTGGAAGTCTCTTTAGTGTTTTTGACACTTGATCAACAGTGAACATTGATCATTAAATTTTACTCCCTTCAAAACTCAGTCAGCCCATATTTGACACTTTGGCACAGTCCATTAATTTAAAATGTCAGCAAAGGTAGGTGAAATTCCAAATTAAATTTCTTCAGTCTTGCATACAATCTGCTGAATTCCATTTTGTATTTCTCCCATTATCCTCAGTCCTCCTAACTTTGTCAAAATCGGACCATGCCTCACAATCAACTTTTTGATAAATTTTATCCATGAAAGTTAACTATCTGACCATTCCATACCTCTATTCAAATCATCAGGGTGAAGCTCTGAAATAAAAACTGCTTTTTATTCTGCTTATACGTGCTAATGAAATTTTCAATTTCAATCCATATTTTGTCTTTGATTAAAAGAAGTATCCAAACTCCATATGGTTACTTCATTCTTCCACTAGAAATAAGGCTTAATTTCAGAAAACAAGAGATAGATAATTATACCTTGAGATTTTACATTTCACTCATCCTCCGCTACCACCGGAAAATGACTTTTATTTAAACAGAGACTAAGTCCACACCTCCAGTATGAGCTTTATTTTAGTTAACCACATTCCATAAAACTCAAATCTACTGATTAATATCGCCCCATATATAACCAACTAATTCATCCCATTGACCCCTGAAGCAAACACTATTTAGAAATAGTAGAGTTTATTTTAAGTGAAAGCAAAAATTATACACTGTCTCAATCTCCCCATGCCTAGGGATAGGAAAATAATAGCAAACTGCTGAGTTGTCCTCAACTGCAATCATTATCGTCACATCTGTGTGTGGACAATAAGATGGAAATTGAATTCAAATTGGCTATCCAGCCTTCCATTGTCAATTATCCTCCCTATACTCATGCACGTGCGTACAGTGCTTCTTAGGGGAGGCAACAGGGTGTGAGGATCCTTTACAAATTGCCATTTATAAAAGAGGCATAACAGAATTTTCATATCTGCGTTGATCAACGGGAGATAATAAATAAATCATTGGTACAGAAGCGATTTAAGTGACACTTTGTCACCTATCATCAATTGAAATCCTGCCTTGACTATTTTTCAGTTGGCCTGTATACCGAATTATGTTTATTGACAACTCTGGGTATGTGTGATGCTCCTGACAATTATCATTTCTTCTGTTTACAGTGTGCTGTTTAAAAACTTTCTGTTCATACAGACTTTGCAGCATTAGCTACACATCCTGAATCTGGATTCTCCGTGGATTACTCACTCTTTCTTCTGTATTCTTCACAACAATGCTATTAACAGCTCTTTCTCTTAGCATCCAATTGTAATGAGGATAACAGTAAAGCCAAATGAGTCATTAGAAATGCTATGGTCCCATGTTAACAATGTCTGAAGAAGGACAAACCTACTTCATTATTAACAGTTTTGATATTCATCTGAATGTGCTCACATTTCAACTATTGAGAAAAGTTCCATAATATAAGCTGGGGGTGGTGGTGTCTACCACTACAGTGATATTATTTTTAGTCAGCCTTACCACTTTCCTGTAAAATCAGAGAACATTACCATTCTCAGTGCGGCCTGAATATCTGCACTTGCACACAACACTGAATATTTCATGACTGTTTTCATATGTATCTACTCTCAGTGCAGAATTCATAGAACATTTTGAACACAAAACCTCAACAACTCAGCATTAATGTTCAATAATTTGACATTTGTGTTAAAATTAGATAGAAGTATTTTTCTCAATTTCTACGACATGTTGTAACCAATTTTATTTCTTTGGAGTGAGTCACAGTAGCTCAAATGTCAACGCTCTCATTTATTAGACTTGCTTTCAAATTGGGCGAGCAATGATTCCAGGGAAACACCTCAGTTTACAGCATGCTGGGTTTGAAATGGAAGGAAAATTGGAGCAGCAGATAATGGAATGTGAGAGAGGTAGAAAACAAAAATAATATTTTTAGATTTTAATGAAATAAAAAAATAAATCAAACTTGAAATTCCATGTCATTGTTCTGCTGGTTGAAGACTTACAAATGAAATTATTATCCAGCCCTAGGATCAGTTATTGTCACAATGGGTGCAAGTTGAATAAGTTGAATGGTCAAAGCATCCAGTATTTCAGTGATGCCGACTCCAATATACATTCATACAGCATAGTGGATTATGGTTGGCATGGACAGCAGATTGGCAGATTAAGGGGTGGAACAATGGCACTGTTGTTAGGACTGCTGTCTCAGAGCACCAGGGGCCTAGCTTGACTCCGGACTTGGGCAACTATCTACATGAAGTTTCTCCCCGCGTTTGCGTGGGTTTCCTCCCACAGTCCAAAGATGTACAGGTTAGGTGAATTTGCCACACTTAATTCTCCCTTAGTATCCAGGGATGTTCCAGCTAAGGGGATTAACCATGGTAAATGTGTGGTTACTGGGATCAGGTGGGATGCTCTTTTGAGGTTCAGTGCAGATTCTATAATACCAAGACCTGACTGAGATGCTGCCAGATGATCTGGTAGAAAATCAAAAATAAAACAATTTAGTTTTAAGAAATAAGGAACTTGATCACCTCCAGAATCAATTATTTTCTCTTAGATAAAGTTTGAAGTTTTCCAGTAGCCTGAAAGGAGTTCTGCTCTTAATTTTGGCAGCATTTAACTGAGTGTGGCATCAAGGAGTCCAAGCAAAACTGGATCCAATGAGAATCAGATCGATATCTTTCCACTGGTTGGAGTCAGACCTGGAACATAGGGAAAAAAAACAATGTCAGTTCCAGGACGGCTTTTCAGGAGCTCCTCAGGGTAGTGTCCTGGGCCCAGTCATCTTCAACTGCTTCCCTCCATCATAAGGCTGGAAGTAGGGATGGTCGCTGATGATTACACCATGTTCTGCACTTTTCACACCTCTTCAGATACTGAAGCAATCTTAGACCATGTGGAGCAAGATCTGTACAACATTCAGTTTGGGCTAATAGGTGGCAAGAAAATTCACATTACACAAATGTCATGCAATTAATCATTACCATGATAGAATCTTAAATATTGTTCAATGACATTTAACAGTATTATCATCACTGAAAGCCCCACGATCAATATTTTGGGGATTGACTATTGACTATAAGTTGAATTGAAGCAGCTAACAAGAGCTAGCAAAAACTCACTCCTGACTCCCAAAACCCTGAGCACCATCCACAACACACAAGTTAGGAGTATGATGGATTACATTTCAGCTGCCTAGCTTAGTGTAGCTCCAACTCAGAAAAGAAGCTCAAAACCATCCAGAACAGCAGCAGTGTGCATGCTCTACAAGATATACTGCAGTGACTTACAAAGGCTCCTTTGGTATGTCATGGACGAGGCCAGGCCCCCACAAAATATTTCAAGAAGGCAGCCCAGACCTTAAAAATTATTGTTGCTTTAAGCAGGTGTGGAGTGGATATTCCAAGTGTGATGCAGCTGGTCCAACCACTCGGTTTTAAACAAAACAGAATTTTTTTTACAGATGAACAAATAAAAACCGAATTTAGAGTAACATAATTATTTAAAAACCCAATTGACTCTACTTAATGATGCTGTTCCAAATACTTGCGCAATCCCTATAAACACCCCTTTGGCCAAGAAAGTTAAAAATCAAACATTGGTTCTTACGAGAGAGGATCAGCGTGGAGCTGTGTCTTTGACCATCAGCCTCAAAAGTACTTGGTAAAACCAAATCAAACCCTGAACTGAGAGAACTGACCACTCTCCTTTCATTGTACAAATGTTTAAAAAAAACAGTTTCTAGTCTCAAGTCGATATTTTCTTTCATATCCGAACTTCTGCCTTTACGACCCATCTGGAAAAATAAAACAAGGACAAAATAACCTTGCTAAAGGAGCTGTATCATCACAGGAAGAAACTTCCAAACTTGCACACTCCCACCACTTCGATGGCCAGGGGCAGCAGATACATTCAAATACCACACCTGCAAGTTCCCCTCAAAACCATTCACTATCCTGATTTCATACAACATCGTTGTTTCTTCTTTATTGCTGGATCAACATCCTAGAACTCTTTTCCTAACAGCACCAATAGTACACCCTGAGTATTGCAGCAGCTAAATAAGGTAGCTCACCACCAGCTTTGGCACGATAATCAAGACTGGAGATTGGATAGTGTCGTAGCCAGTGACGCCCATATACATGTAAAAATAAAGCAAAAACACAATGCAGAATCCAAGAGAAATTCTTCATCTTCCTTGATTGGAATTCCATTGAATTCTTCATGCGGGAGATTCAAATACGAAGAGTGATTTTAATTTTGAGTCCTGTCAATTTAGAAGCTCAATAGTAGTCTCTCCATGGCAACCTTGGAAAGGAAAGGTCAGCAAAGATATGTATTTTATATTAATGCCCCAAAGCAAAGTTTGCTGGGGGTGGTGTTTGTATACTGCAATGGTGGTCTCGTTCCAGCTGCGTCTTCAGGGTATTCCGATTATTCTTTAATCGATTTTCCCCGAGCCCAGGATCCATTAACTGAACTGCAATGAACTTTGTTTTACTTTTATTTTTATTATGTATGACTTCTGTCATTAATATGGGTGCTGTGGTGTGGCAACATATAAAATTTTTCACTGTATTTTTCATGCAATAGTACACATGACTATGAATTCCTATTCTATTCTAATTTAGTTTTCCTCTTCTCCCTCATCTGAGATGTAGGAAATTAAATATCCCCTGGACAAATAAGGGCCAACCAACACTTACATTAACAGAGCATGAGAGAATTTAATCTTGAGGCAGATTCAACAGAAATGTTGGTATTATTTTGACTTCTATTAACCTCTGTGAAGTGTTTCCACAACTTGTTTATACTGCAGCGTTACTTTCTAAACACACAATAACAGCTCTCTCATCTACCCATCTGTAAACTAGAGATTCGCTTAACATGAGATGAATATGGATTTATTTGTATGGAGCATTTTATCAATCTTCACAATGCTGTATCTATTAACTCCCCAGAGGGGTGGAGTTAAATGTGTATATGGCATGCAATTGTTGTATCTCTCCAGGTTTTCCGGCTAAGATTAATGACAAATAAATTGCATAAAAATCAGATAGAAAGTGAAGTCTCAAGACAGCTCCGGTCTTTACATATTTGGAGGGTTTTTTTTGTTTTTTGTTTTTGTTTTTCATTATCTGAAAAAATAGCGAAAGTAATAGATTTCCCTGTCATTGTTCAGCAATTAGTTTATGGCGTGCAGCCCTTAAGGGACTGCACATATTTCTTTTTGTTCAATCAGTATGTAAATTTTTTTTGCTGTTTTTCTTTGGAAAATGTATTCAGCAAAATCACTAATAACGGAATGTAAGACAATGGAACCTGTTCTAAAGGGCATGCAAGAGGACTTGCATAACAATAACTTACAAAATTTTTCAGAAGGGAATATCTTGCCTTAAAAAAATGTTTTTTCCTTCTCTTTATAGCAGTTTTACATAATTTTACGGTCATCACAGAGGGAATTAAGATTTAACCAGATGAATCTGGAATGGATTCAAATATGTATCATATTGAGTCTCTCACCCTACAGGGCATGAGTGAATCATTTGACTTTCAACATTGACTTGGATTTGAATGATACTTAGTTCAGGTCTCCACCCAGTAACAACAATAAGAATAGCACCAACGATGATAAGCTTCACATGGTGCCTTTAATGTAGCAAAATATCTTAAGGCATTTAACGTGAGTGACAAATACAAATATAGAAACTATGAGCAGGATTAGGCCATTCAGCACTTTGAACCAATTCAATTTGATCAAGGCTGATCCTTTATTTTAATTCCATAGATCCACTTTCTCCTCAAAGCCTGCAATACCTATAAAATCTAGAAATTTATCTTTCTCAAATATGTTCAATGATTTTACCTCCATAGCCTTCAGTGGTGAAGAATTCCATAGGTTCACCACCTATCAAGTGAAGGGGGGATGCAATATCAGAGTGGTATTATTGCTGGACTGTTAATCCAGAGCCCCAGGCCATGTTCTGGGGACCCAGGCTTGCATCCCAACACAGAGGATGGTGGAACTTGAATTCAATACAAATCTAGAATTAAGAGTCAAATGATGACCATGAGTCCATTGTCAATTGTTGGGGGAAACATCCATCTGGTTCAGCAAAATCCTTCAGGGAAGGAAGTCTGCCATTCTCACCTGGTCTGGTGTACATGTGACCCCAGACTAATAGCAATTTGATTGACTCTTGACTTCCTTCTGGGATGGGTAGTAAATGCTGGCTTAGCCAATAATGTCCTAATCCCATGAATGATTTTTTTTAAAAAAATTGTTTCCTGATCTGAGTCCTAAAAGATCAACCCAATATCCTGAGTCTCTGCCTCTTTTGGTTCTAGACTCCCCAGCCAGGGAAAATGACCTCTCTGCATTTAGTCTATCCAGCCCTCTTAGAATTTTACACACTTTTGTCAGATCCCTTGTCATCCTTCTATGCTCTGGTGAATATATGTCCAGTCAAAACAGTGTCTCCTCACTGAACATTCCTGCCATCGCCAGCATCAATGCAGTGAATCTCCACTGCAGTCTCTATAGCAAGTATATCCTAATAAATACTTAGAAATGAACCTACTGGTCATGATGGAGCTCCACTTAAGTATACAAGACAAATCAGACCAGTCTGTTTCATTCAAGAGTTTCATTAGCTTTTCCTCTAAAAGGCATTGTCAGATTAGGATGGATAGCTTTTATGGATAAACTAAATTGTCATGAACTAAGAATATGTGAAATAGGTGTCTATATGATTTCTGAAGACTGCTTTGCCATTTAAATAAATCATGGTTGATCTTCCACCCCGAAGATATTTTCTCACACTGTCCTCATATCCCTTCATGTCATTTGTCTCTAGAACTCTATCTGTCAGGACCCAGCTAAATGATTTGAGTTTCAATTGTCCTCTCAGGTAAGGAATTCCAAACATTCATGACTGAGTGAAAATATCTACTTTATCTCAGTCTTAAATGCTCTGTCCCTCAATCTGAGATGATGTTCCTAATTCTAGATTCACCAATCAGAGAAAACATGCCATCAACATCTACCCTGTCACACCCCATATGAATGAGCTTATGTCCGTTTTGAATGTCTAGTGAATGCAAGTTCCTTTAAATCTCTCCTCACAAGTCATTGCTATCAAGCCAGGGATGAGAGTATATTTAATCCCTTTTAGGTAAATCTTTTTTAGCATTCTCTCACAAGTATGTCTTTTCTGAGATAAAGACACAAAAACTGTGTACAATATTCCAACTGCAGTATTGCCAGAACATAATATAGTTATGTATGCAAAATATAATTGCAGAAAGACATCTTTATTCCAATATGCAAACCCCGAGTGATGAAATACAATGTATCATTTGTCATCTTAAATGCTTGCTCACCTTCATCCTTGCTTTTATGACTCATGATTAAAATTACCCAAGTCATTTGGGACATTACATTTCCCAACGTCTCATCGTTTAAGATTTTTTTTCGACCATATACCATTTGCCATGATCTTGCCCATACTTAGCCTATAAATACTCCTTAAGCCTCTTGGCACCATCTTACAACTGGTATTCCCAACAATTTTTGTCAGAAAATTTGGAAACATTTTATTTCATTCACACATCCAAATGATTTCTATAGATTTTATATAGCTATACTCCAAGATTGATCTTTATAACTAGTAACACAGTCTGATCACTATAATAGCCTGTTTATTGCAAGTGTGTTTCTCAATCTATAACAGTATAACCTCAAACCCTTGTGCTTTAATTCTATTTACAAACATACTCTGTGGGCCCTTATTGAAAACCTTCTGACAATCCAAATACACCAAATTAGGGTTTAAACTAGTTTGGCAGGTGGATGGGAACCATAGCAATGGTTCAGAGGTTGGCGTAGCTGTGAACAGGCAGTTACAACATGCAGAGAGTCTGTGAGGGAGGATGGACAATTGCTGGGGCAAAGTTCCAGTCAGTGTGATGGGTGGAA
This sequence comes from Chiloscyllium plagiosum, assembly GCF_004010195.1. Classification (NCBI taxonomy): domain Eukaryota; kingdom Metazoa; phylum Chordata; class Chondrichthyes; order Orectolobiformes; family Hemiscylliidae; genus Chiloscyllium; species Chiloscyllium plagiosum. The sequence goes on along the minus strand of NC_057712.1, from coordinate 105,776,961 downwards.
GTGTGTCCATTTTAACGCAAGAACTGTCAGGAATAAGGGTGATAAACTTAGATCATGGATCAGTATTTGGAGCTATGATGTTGTGGCCATTACGGAGACTTGGCTATCACAGGGGCAGGGCGGTTGTTAGATGTTGCAGGGTCTAGATATTTCAAAAGGAATAGACAAGGAGTAAAAGAGTTGGGGGAGTGGCAGTGCTAATCAGGAATAGTATAACAGCTGCAGGAAAGGAGGTCATCAAGGAGGATATGAGCTGAAAATGTGTTGCTGGAAAAGTGCAACAGGAGAATCAACGTTTCGGGCATATTCTCCTGTTCCTTGGATGCTGCCTGACCTGCTGCGCTTTTCCAGCAACACATTTTCAGCTCTGATCTCCAGCATCTGCAGTCCTCACTTTCTCCATCAAGGAGGATATGTCTACTGAGTCGGTATGAGTCGAAGTCAGAAATAGAAAATGAACTGTCACTTTATTGGGAGTTTTCTATAGACCCCCAATAGCAACAGAGACATGGAGGAACAGGTTGGGAGGCAGATTTTGGAAAGCTGCCGAAGTAATAGGGCTGCTGTCATGGGTAACTTCAACTTTCCTGATAATGATTGGAACCTCTTGAGTGTGAATAGTTTAGATAGAATTGATTTTGTCAGGTGTGTCCAGGATAGATTCCTGACTCCATGTGTAGGTAGGCTGATTACAGGGGAGGCCACATTGGATTTGGTGCTTGTCAACGAACCAGGTCAGGTGTCAGATCTCTCTGAGAGCATTTTGGGGAGAGTGATCACAACTCCCTGAACTTTACTATAATCATGGAGAGGGATAGGAACAGCCAGTATGGGAAAGTATTTAATTGAGGGAGGGGAAATTACAAAGATATTAGGCAGGAATTGTAGGGCAGAAATTAGGAACACATATCCTTGGGGAAATGCATGACAGAAATGTGGAGGTTGTTTAGGGAGCACTTGCTGCAAGTGCTGGATAGGTTTGTTCTACTGCGGCAAAGAAGAGATGGTAGGGTGAAGTAACCTTGGATGTCAAGAGATGCGGAACATCTACTCAAGTGGAACAAGGGAGCTTACTTAAGGTTGAGGAAGCAAGGATCAGACAAGGCTCTAGAGGTTTACAAGGTAGCCAGGAAGGAACTGAAGACTGGACATAGGAGACCTAGAAGGGAGAATGAAAAAGCCTCTATGGGTAGGATTGAGGAAAACCCCAAGACATTCTAACTTATGTGAGGAACAAGAGGATAGCCACACTGAGGGTAGGGGTGATCAGAGATAGTGGAGGGAACTTGTGCCTGGAGTTGGAGGAGGAGTAGGAGCTCCTTAATTAATACTTTGCTTCAGTATTCATTAGTGAAAAGAACCTTGTCTTTTGTGAGGACAACATGAAACAGACTGGTGTGCTTGAACAGGTTGGTGTTAAGAAGGAGGATGTGCTGGAAACTTTGAAAAACATGAGGATAGATAAGTCCCTTGAGACAGACGGGATACATCCAAGGTTGCTGCGGGAAGCGAGGGAAAAGATTACTGTGCCTTTGATATGACCTTTGCATCCTCACTGTCCACTGGAGTAGTACCAAATGATTGGTGGGTGGCAAATGTTACTCCCATGTTCAAGAAAGGGAATCGGGATAACCCTGGGAATTATAGACCAGTCAGGTTGACGTTGGTGGGCAATTATTGGAGACGATTCTGAGAGACAGGAATTATGATTATTTGGGAAAGCATAGTTTGATTAGAGATAGTCAGCATAGCTTTGTGAGGGGCAGGTCGTGCCTCACAAGCCTTATTGAATTATTTGAGGATGTGACAAAATACATTAATGATAGAGCAGTGGATGTGGTGTATATGGATTTGAGCAAGGTGTTTAATAAGGTTCCCCATGATAGGCGCATTCAGAAAATAAGGAAGCATGGGATACAGTAGAATTTGGCTATCTGGATACAGAATTGGCTGGCTGACAGAAGACAGAGGGTGGTAGTTGATAGAAAGTATTCAGCCTGTAACTCGGGGACCAGTGGTGTTCTGCACAGATCTGTTCTGGCACTCTGCACTTTGATCTTTATAACTGACTTGGATAAGGAAGTGGAAGGGTGGGTTGGTGAGTTTGCCGATGACACAAAGATTGGTGGAGTTATGGACAGTGTGGAGGGCTGTTGTAGGTTGCAAAGGGACATTGTTAGGATGCAGAGCTAAGCTGAGAAGTGGCAGGTGGAGTTCAACCTGGAAAAAATATGAAGTGATTCATTTTGCAAGGTCAAATTTGAATGCAGAATACAGGATTGAAGGCGGGAATCTTGGCAGTGTAGAGGAACAAAGGGATCTTGGGGCCCACGTTAGTTTGATCTTAGAGTAGGATAAAAGAATGGCACAACATTGAGAGCCAAAGGGCCTGTACTGTGTTGTACTGTTCTATGTTCTATATCCACTGGTTTCCTTTTATCTAAGTTTTGTGAAAGAAGAACATTCTGTATTACACTCTCAAAAGGAAAGAACAGTGCTTTTTGAAAATCCCCCAACAGTTTCTCAAATAACTAACAATCAACAGTAAAATCATACTCGCATTGAGCGGAAGATATAAAAGAAAGTCCCAACAGATTTAAGAACAGCTTCTTCCCACAGTAATCAGACTTATGAATGATCTCTTATATATTAGAGTTGATTTTTTCTCTGCACTTGCTCTGTAGTTGTAACACTACATTCTGCATTCTGTTAATGCACATATGTAAGGTATGATTTGTCTCAAATCAATATACAAAATAATACTTTTCACTGTATCCCAGTACATGACAATAATAAATCCAATCACATCAAAATCATATCTTGAGGAGAATTTGAAAAGCTGTGGTAATTTTGGTCATTCACTCATCCATTAAAATGACTGGATTCTGGATCAATGGTGCTGGAAGAGCACAGCAGTTCAGGCAGCATCCGAGGAGCTTCAGCAAAATCGACGTTTCGGGCAAAAGCCCTTCATCAGGAATAAAGGCAGAGAGCCTGAAGCGTGGAGAGATAAGCTAGGGGAGGGTGGGGATGGGGAGAGAGTAGCATAGAGTACAATAGGTCAGTGGGGGAGGAGATGAAGGTGATAGGTCAGGGAGGAGAGGGTGGAGTGGATAGGTGGAAAAGGAGCTGGGCAGGTCGGACAAGTCCGGACAAGTCAAGGGGA
>NC_057712.1:105719656-105773635 GCF_004010195.1 Chiloscyllium plagiosum | reverse complement strand
TTAGTGGATGTGCAGGTAAAATTTTGATGGATATGGAAGGCTCCTTTAGTGCCTTGGATAGAGGTGAGGGAGGAGGTGTGGGCACAGGTTTTACAGTTCCTGCGGTGGCAGGGGAAAGTGCCAGGATGGGAGAGTGGGCCGTAGGGGGGCGTGGACCTGACCAGGTAGTCACGGAGGGAACGGTCTTTGCGGAAGGCAGAAAGGGGTGGGGAGGGAAATATATCCCTGGTGGTGGGGTCTTTTTGGAGGTGGTGGAAATGTCAGCGGATGATTTGGTTTATGACTGACCTTGGTGAAATTGGCCCCAGGTAATTCCAACTGAAATATCAAACAGTATACTGAAGGAAGACCATTGATCTGAGACATCGATTCTGTTACGCTCTCCACAGTTGCTGCCTGACATGTTAAATTCTTCGAGAATGTTCTGTTTTAATGTCAAACAGAAACTCAGCAATTCTTTGAGTTCAATACTCAAAGAATAATTAGATGCACTTATTTGAAGAAGTCCTGACCTATTCATCGGTCAGTTAACATTACCAAAAGCAGATGGACTTGGTTTATATCGCCTCATTAATGTTTGTACAAACTCGTCGACACAATGTAACTACAGCACAAGTTCTCATAATAAAATCAACTGCATTTCAAAATTTCCACTGCATATGATGCACTTTCAGACACTTCTGCAAGAAATGATAATATAAATGCAGGTTTTACCTTCCTTTAATATTGATATTACATTATGTAATATCAATGAGACATATTTATAAAATAAACTCAATTTAGTTAATACAATCTATCTTGAAATATTGCAAAATGCAACAAAAACATTTCAAAAATCAACATTTATCGTGGTTTACTCTTTCAATCACCTGTCAGGCTTTTTCTCTCCAAAGAAAATTGTTCCAACTTATTCAATCTGTGTTTCTCATACTTGTTAATTGATTCTGCACTCACTCAGTGCATTCATATTTTTCTCATAGTTTGGGACCCATAACTGCACCATAATACTTCAATTATTGGCTGATAAGTGCCTTATAAAGTTCAATATCACTTCTCTGCTATTTTACTCTGTGCCTCTACTAACAAAGCCAAGAACACTGTGTGCTTTATTGACTGGTCTCTCCACCTGTCCTGCCACCTTCTCTGCTCTGTGCACATGTATATCCAGGTCCCTCTGCTCCAGCACCCCCTTCAGAATTGTACCCCTTATTATCTTTCAGTGTTCTTCCAATGAAAGTGCACCACTTACCTTAATTACACCATATGCAAGTTTCAGCACAATTTGTGACTCCTCAGATATTGAAGGAGTTTATGTTCTTATACAGTAAGTCCAGGACAGCATCCAGGTTTGGGCTAATATGTGGCAAACAACTTTTGCCAACACAAGTGCTAGACGTGAACTTCTTCAACAGGAAAAAATACATGATATTTGATGTATTGGCATCACTAAATTGCCCACTATTAATATCTTGGGGCCACCTTGGACCAGGAGTGGACCTATCACATAAATATATTGCTATAAAGTCAGATCAACATCGTAGAATTCTGTGGCGAGTAGCTCACAGCCTATCTACAAGGCACAAATAACAAAGATGGTGGAATATTTGCCATTATAGTATTAACAATTTCTATACCATCATACCTAAGCAGTCTGCCTGACTGGCACCTTATCCACCACCTTCCACATTTACTGGCTTCACTATGAATGCACAGTGTCAGTAGTGTGTACCATCTACATCATACACTGCAGTAATGTACCAAGGCACCTCTGGCAGCATCTAACCAAACTTGCCACATTTGTTCCTGAATAATTGTATGGAATGAGATCACTTGTAAATTCCCATCAAAAACACTGACTTGGAACTATACCACCATTCCTCCATAGTCATTGTGTCCAAATCTTTGAACTCCTTTCCTTCCTACCAGCACCTTGGTGATCCCATACCCCAACAATTGCAACAGTTCATGAAGGCATTTCACTACACAGTTGTTTATCTTGCCTTTAAGAAACTCTATCTTTAAAGACTCCATGTTCTGCAATCTAAACACACAGTAACCAATTTGTCTGCTGTAATATATAACTTTTATAACATTTAATGTGCTTTATTGTTTCAAAGAAGCCAAACCAAGGAGTGATTCTTTGACTATTGTCATTAATATGATATGGTGAAAAGTGATGGAAAACACGGACCTAATGAGAACTGTAGTCTTCGAACAGTCAGCAAGCATGTTGCACTGCAGGTAAAATATGTAGTTATCGATTATAGATTGTACTGAAGTACAAAAGACCACCCTCAATGACTTTGTTTATTACAGTGTTGGAGAGTGTTGAAAGCACAGTTTTTGGGTAAGCAGTTGAATCCCTATAAAAAGGCCACTTTAATTTACTTGAGAAAGGCAAGTGATCAGTCTGTGAGACTGATTAAAGGAAAACAAGGAAAATTCAAAAACAAATTGCCAGAATGTCCACAAAATTCCTCAGTTCAAATTGGGACACAGCAGACCTCTGAACAAAATTCAAAATGTTTAAAGGGTAGAATATTCCCAGTCTCTGAACAATTGCTAAATTATTAGATTGACGTTAATGCTGGTGATTTTTATTTTTTTTTTGTAAAAAAAAATCCGGACAAAGAAATGTAAAGAATGGGTGGTCTTGAGTAATTAAATCATAAGTTAAATAAAATACAATAGTGATGTCAGGATGGATGATGTGTTATTGTTCCAAAACATGGAAGCTTCTTTACATTAATATGATCCAGAGCAAATACGTCTGTAGCAAGCATTTGCAGCTCAACGGACTTTGAATCAGAATTGAGGAGGTAGAGTCTGAGCTGTACACATTGCTCCACATCAGGGAAGGGAAAAGTTGCCGTCTAATGAACGGCTACACGGCCTTTCAGATTAGGTAAATCAAGGTTGGACTGTGATGAGAGACAGGAGATGAGGCAGGTATGAGGACCAAGGGAGTTAAAATTGACGAACCTCAGCCCCTGTAATTATCCAACATCTTGCAAAATGTGCAAGTGAGAGTGGGAACTGTAGGGATGATGAGAAAACTGACAACAGCATCTTGCTACATGGAGTTATTCAAATGGGGGAAGGAAATAGGATTGTCGCCGTGATAGGAAACAGCAAAATTAGGTTGACAGATACTGTTCTCTGCACCAATGAATGGGAGACCCAAGGCCATGTTGCCTACCAGATGACAGGGTTAAGGATATCTCTCTGGAACTGGAGAAGAAGTTGAAGTGGGAGGGGAGGGGTCCAGTTGTCATTGATCCTGTTGGTGCTAATGACATTGATTGGGCTAGAAAGGTGGATTTGCTGAAAGAGCTTCAACAGTTAGGAGGTAAATTGAAAAGCAAAACATCCAAGATTATTATCTCTGGATTACAGCCTGAGTTAAATGCATGTCTCACTGATTGGTGTGGGTGGAATGGATTTCAGCTTGTGGGCATTGACACCAGAACTGGTTTTGAGGAAAGCTGTTATGGCCAGATGGGTTTCACTCAACTCCTGCTGGGATTAGTGTTCTGGAAAATTCAATAACTATGCCTGCAGAGAGGGCTTTAAACTAATTCGAGAAGTGGGGGGTGGGGGCACGGTTTGGGAGAGAGGAAATGTCGGCTTATAACGCAAGAGGATATGGCAGCATTACTGGACAGCTATTTGGATAACAATATTCTGAGTGATATAGGAAGGAACGAGGAATACAAATATAGCTAAAAAGCATAAATATGGTCAAAAAGGGAAAAAATGGTAAAAAAAATATTAATAGCTATTTAGCTGAACGTACTTAGTATTCAGAATAAAGTAAATGAATTAACAGTGTGAATACTGGTTAATGGAAAGATCTTATAGCTATTACAGAGACAGTGGTACATGGAGATGAAAGCTAGGAGTTAAATATTAAATGGCATGTGACCTTTCAATAGAACAGGGATGAAGACAATGGTGATGGGGTACTTTATTTGCATGGAATGGAATAAATACAGCAGCAAGAAATGATCTGGAATTAGAAGATGTAGAATCTATATGGGTGAAGGTAAGAACTAAAAAGGCCAAGAACAGACTGGTCAAAGTAATCTATACGCCTCCTGACAGTAGTTATATGGTGGGACAGAAAATAAATCAGGAGATAATGAGGGCATGTATCAAAGGCAGTGCACTAATTATGGTTCACTTCAATCTTCATGTAGATTGGATAGTCAAATTGACAGAGGAAGCCAAGTGAAAGAATTCATCGAGTATATTCGGGACAACTTATCCTCGAACAACATGTTATGGATTTAATCAGAGGTCAGGCTAGTTTGGATCTGGAGATGTGTAATGAGACATGTTCAATGAATGATGTCATTACAAAAGATCCCCCTGGAAACAGTAACAAAAGCATGGTGGAATTTAACATTCAGCTTGAGAAGGGGGAAATTGGGATGGAAAAACATTGTGCTAAGATTAAATGGGGGTAACTAAAAAATTAACAAGGGCAGAGCTGGCTGGATTGGATTGAGAAAGTGGTTTAGCAGCAAAGACAGTTCAGGAACAATGGCAGATGTTTAAGAAAAGAGACACCCCTGTGAGAGAAAAGGATTTTTGGAAGGAGATAAGACCATAAGAAATAGGAAAAAGGAGTAGACCTTTCAAAACATCGAGCCTGCTCTGTCATTTATTAGGATCATGGCTAATATGACAATTCTTCAGGTCTACTTTCTTGCCCTTTCACCATAACCCTTGATTTCCCAACTGATCAATAGCCAACCTATCTTAGCCTTAAATATGCACAAGAACTCTGCCACAAAATAGCTCTCTGTGGCAAGGAGTTCCAAATACTCACATCCCTCTGAGAGAAGAATTCCTCCTCATCTCTGTCTTAAATTGTTGCCCATTTATTCTGATATTATGTCCTCTCATCTTAGACTCTCCTATGAGGGGGAATATCCAAGCAGCATTTACTTTGTCAAAGGCCTTAAGCATGCTATATATTTCAACAAGAACGCCTCTCATTTTTTGAAACTCCAGTGAGTAGACTCCCAACCTATTTAGCCTTTACAAAGAAGACAATCCCTCCATACAGGGAACCACACTAGTGAACCTTCTATGAACTGCCTCCAATGAAATGATATCTTTTCTTACATAAGAAGACCAAAATTGCTCCCAACACTCCAAACGTAGTCTCACCAGTACCTTGTGCAGTTGCAGTAAAACTTCCCTACCCTTAACCTCCACCCCCCTTGAAATAAGGGCCATTAGACCTCCTGATTACCTGCTGTACCTATGTGCTAGCTTCCTGTACCCCAAAGTCCTTTCTTTGTTCGCTGCAGCTTTCTGTAGTTTTTCTCTAGTTAAATAATATTCTGTTCTTTTGTTCTCCTTTCCAAAATGCATACTTTGCATATTCCTATATTATAGGTCATTTACCAACTTTATACCCACTTATTTAACCTATCAATATCGCTCTGCATATTGTTTGCATCCCTCTCACAACTTGACTTTCTATCTAGTTTTTGTGTCATCTGAAAATTTGGCTAAAGTACATTCACTTTATTCTTCGAAGTCATTAAAATGTGAACCATAATTAACCAAGGAAGTTAAGGATAGTACTAAATTGAAAGCAAAAATGCATACGACATGGCAATGATTAGTGGCAAGCCACAGAATTGGAAAAGTCATAAAACAACCAAACAGGACCAAAGAAAATTACAAAGAGGGAGAAAATAAACTCTGAGAATATGTTTGCAAGTAGTATCAATACAGACAGTAAGAGCTTCTTTAAATGGATAAAACAGGAAGAAAGAAGCTAAAGTGAACATATGCCCCTTAGCAAATTAGGCTGGGGAAGTTATTATGGAGAACCAGGAAATAGCAAAGGGGTTAAATAAATGCTTTATATCAGTCTCCACCACAGGAGACATTAATAGCATTCTAAAATCACTAAATATCCAAGGACAGAAGGAGGAGAAGAATATCTATTATTTAGAGAAAATGTACTAGGAATAATAATGGGCTAAAGACCAATATGTCTCCTGCAGCTGATGGAATTCCTCATGGAATACTAAAGAAGTTAACTACAGAAATAATGGATGCTCTGGTAGTTGATAAAGGAGAAACGGTGGACATGATGCATTTTCATTTTCAGGTAGCTTTTCATAAGGTACCACACATTAGGCTGCTTAATAAGATAAGAATCCATGGTTTTGGAGGTGGTATTTTTGATATGGGTTTGATTGGCTAACTAATAAAAGACAGATAAGGTGAGCATGTTCAAGTTGGCTACATGTAACTGGCAGAATGCTATAGGTAGCAGTGATGAAGCCACAATTACATACAGTCTTTATTATTTAGTTGACTGAGAAAGTGACTAAACTATAGCCAATTTGTGAATGACGCAAAATTAAGTGGGAAGATGAGCAGTGGGGATGACTCAGAGTCTATGTAGTGGTATAGAAAGGTTAAGCAAGTGCAATGACAGATGGAATATAATGTGGAGAAATGTGAGGTTCTGAACTTTGACAGGAAGAATAAAAGGGCTGAATATCACTTAAATAGAGAAAGACTGCAGCAAACTACAGAACAAAGGGCTTGGGAATTTGTATCCATAAGTAACAAAAAGCTTGCATCCAAGTTCAGTTGGTCTTTATTTCAAAGCAATTGGAGTATAAAACTAAGGAGATTTTGTGAAAACTGTACTAGGAATGGTCAGATCACACCTGGAATACTGTGAGAAATTTGGGTGCTTTATCCAAGGATTGATATACAGGCATTGGAAGCAGATTAGAGAAAGTTCACTTGGCTGATACCAGGTATGGACAGGTTGTCTTATGAGGAGAGACTGAGTAGGTTAGGCCTGTACTCATTGGAATATCAAAGCATGTATGAGAACTTTATTAAAGCATACAAGATTCTTCGAGGACTTCACATGGCAGTTGTGGAGAGATTGTTTCCTTTGTGGGAGGGTCTAGGATCAGAGGGCATGATCTCAGGATAGAGCACATTTGAGATAGAAATTCTTTCTCCCAAGAGGCGATTAATCTAAGGAATTCTTTAAAACAAGAGTTGTTGAGGCTGGGTCATTAAGTAGATTAGATTACTTACAGTGTGGAAGTACATTCAAGTCTGAGCTTGAGACATTTTTAATCAGTAAGGGAGACAAGTTTTACAGGAAAAGGCAGGAAAGTGGAGTTGACGATTATCATGATCTCACTGAAGGGCAGTGCAGACACAGGTCATTCTATTATAATGAGCGTTTCATCAATATAAATTCACTGTTACACAATTAATGAATTGGGGACACCATTTCTAAAGCGCGAAGTTGTAAAATATGTGTTGGCTGTAACATGATTGCATCACCAACACTTTAAGAGCTGTTTCTAAAATGCGATTTAATTATAACATAGGGTTGCTCAAGAATGCAACCATTTTGTTATAGGAGAACTGACTATATAATGGACTGAATGGCCTACATCTCCTCCAATGTCTTATGGTCTTATGGACATTGACAAATAGGATGGAAAAACATGACAAGATTGAAAAAAATCAGATTCTCTACACTGAGAAAAAATGCTCTGATTCTGCAACCGTATTTTGAAAGGTGAGACAAGAATCTCTTGGTGAGCAGCAAGAGGCCTATTTGCATTCATTTGTATGCATCAGCGTGTCATAAGTATCTGATCCTGCCTTGATATGCAGTTTCCTATTGTGTCACATGCGAGTGTAGTCAAGCTGTGACATGCTGTACCTGTGAATGATATGAGAACCTTTCAATGGGCAATTGCATTAATCAGGCACTTTCACAGTACAGCTTGAAACTATCTGTAATCATATCACCCAGCTTGTGAAATGCTTGTAGTGTACAACTGTGTGAGATATAAATCCCATTTGCAAGCAATTTTGACCACGTCAGTGGTCATGACAAATTGAGGGTAGTCATCTCTGTGAAGCAGAAGTAATCACAGATGACCTCCTGTAGGGCCACAATTCACAGGCAATCTAAGATCTCAGAATGCACAAGGTCATGGAGGTTATTCCCTCTCACCTTGAGCTGTAACTATTTGCCAATGTGCTCTTTTATGCAATGTTGTTTTTCTTGGGGAACTGACAGGTGCAAAGAGACAAGGTTTCAGTAATTATGCAGCATTCATAATCGCTTATTGTACTTGCGTGAAATAGCTTGTGCTGCATTTATCAGAACAAGATCTCTGCATCAAATGTTGAAGAAGAATGGTTCCTTGGCCCTCATTGTTTGAGTTTCCAGAGCACTATGCCAAGTCATCATTTGCATGTTATGCAAATGCTGACATCACTGAAGACCTGTTCTCTGTATTTTATTCAACATACAGGTCTATTCACATACAGGTTCATTGGAAGCAGAACCAAAGAATCCAGAAGGAGCATGGTTATGGTCACTCCACCTTCTCAAACACACCTCATTGTCTGTGAACCACATCCCTGCAGTGCCCCAGTCATCGTATTCTCAAATATGCCACAGGTAGAAATACTTGTCATTTCTGGGTCCTCCCAGGATTCCTAGCATCAGCATCACATAAAAGGCTAATTTTACATCTAGTCAAGCATTGTCAGTTCCTGTCAATTGTCTCAGATATGTCAGATAGAGGAAAATTCGCAGCCTGCCGATCTTTATCCGAGGTGTGTGTGATCACTGCCCATTGAGTGTGACCTGAGATGTTGAAAACTGCTATCCAAGTTGGAGGACCAGAGGAGCAAGCAGTCAGCTGGAGGTGCCAGGTTACTGCTCCAGTTTTCATGTCAGGCATTGTTGCCATCTCATCTTTATCTAGGGACCATTTCTGGGTTGGAAGAGGAGAAACTACATATCAATGAGGTGAGACGACATAATGATGAGAATTTAAATGCACTCCAATGCATGCCAATAGGCCTCTTGCTTCCCAGTAATGAGAATCTCCTCTCACTAAGTTACAAAATGCTCTAACCGTCATAAATCTCCTTATTGATCTCATGTGATTCTCCCAACTTTCTCATCATTATCCATATCAGCCATTGGCTCGGAAGGTTTCACTTCAGAGTCTATAATCTTCATAGTGATTTTCCCTGAATGAGTGAGATGCAGTGTTGCAGAAGACTGGGTTGTCCTGGGATACTGTCACTGAAGTATGTCAATTCCTAGAGCAGGATCTGTGACCTAACGCAGTGGCCATCAATAGTGATAGTTAACATTGTATGCAACTGGCTGCTTCCAATAATTTACTGGGGATCACAGCCACACATGCGTCAAAATGTTACCAACGCAATTTGTGACAGGTTACACCACTTCATTTCATTTTCCCCTGACGATGTCAGTGCTTTAGTATGGGCATTAGGCTATTGCAACATGGTTGGCTTCCCCTAGGTGCAGGCTTTTATATGTTGTAAACTTGTTATACTGAGAGTGCCATACTAGAATGAAACTGACTTAATTAGAAGAAAATATTGCCATTCTATTAATGTCATATGTGGTCATCAGCACGACAACTTAAAAGTGTCGACTAAGTCCTTTGCCAGAATGCTTATCCCCTCGGGAACTCTCACGCCCTTGCTTTTTTTCAAAGGCTGGATGCTTTATAAAAATGGCTGCTGGGAGATTAGGGTACTCTTTGCCACCATGGCTGATGACTCTGTTATGTAACTTCTGATTGAGACCAAGTATAGTAATAATCTTATCCATTCTTCAATCTGGAGGATAAAGTGAGGACTGCAGATGGTGGAGATCAGAGCTGAAAAATGTGTTGCTGGAAAAGCGCAGCAGGTCAGGCAGCATCCAAGGAGCAGGAGAATCGACGTTTCGGGCATAAGCTCTTCTTCAATCTGATTGATTTCTGAGCAGATCACAGTCATTAACAATGGGTTTCCAATGGGTGCACTGGGACTTCGCAGTGCATCCTAAACAAAGTGTGCCTCATTATCCTAGTATGTTGTGCTTTGCACAACTGGAACAGGCAAAGAGGGGATGTGATGGTTTCTCAACAGCAGGGGAATGGAAAAATCTTCTGAGGAGGAAAATGAAGACGTTGAGATGGAGAAATGTAATCTTCTGTATGATCGAGTACAGCAATGTCAGGGTGCAACAAACCAGATGGGACTTAATTGATCATCTAGAGGAATATGCATGATGTGACTTCATTTTATGGAAAACACCAATGTCATTACACCACAGTGTTTCAAAAATTCAAATGGTTGATTCTCAGAAAACTAGTGACTGTTCAACATTGGCTAAGATTTGCATAAACCTAAGTATCAATATACTGCTGCTGAAATATTCTTTAAAAAAATGCACCCACAAACTTGGGAAGGCATGATGAAACTCCCTTTCTGACGATACTAATTTCTGAGCCACTACCTAAGCTACAAAGACTTAAATTGTTTAAGATGCTAACTTATCCCCATAAGTAAGGAAAATAATTTTCTATCTGTATCATTTCAGATGCTTTGATTGAAGAAGGATTTCAAAACTATAGGCGTTAATTCAAATTATTCTGTAATTTCTGGGTAGCTTCCTTTGCCCTTTCTAGTTTTGCACCACTTGAAAATTATTTCGGATTGCCAACCTGATTAATGTTACTGCCGCATATATTGGCATCTGACATCACATGTGCTTGACTGTGCAGCAATCCAACATTAAAGATTCTTCAACAGACATGATTCAGTATGTATTGGATGCTCTATCTCTCCTCGTGCACTTTGGCTAATGTCAGCAATTTGACTTTCCAATTGAATGGGGTTGCCACATTGTAAATAAAGATGTTTAATACTGAGCATGACTTCTTTCCAAATTGAAACAAGCAATCTGTTGTCTTCTCAAGAGAAGGTGGCAAGGTTGTGATGGGGTATTCTATACTGTACAATATAGTCAATGAGATAGGCTTTATAATATTTAACCCTGATTAGCTGCAGGTTGTAAGAGACCTCAGTATGTAATTGTCATGGATGAGCTTTGCTGCCAACCAGACAGCAGTTATGGGAGATAATTGCTACATTTTTCAGCTGACCCACGGGACTGGGAATGATGAGAGCCAATTCTGTTCTTTGTAGAACCCGATACCTCGCACAAAAGGTACAATTGCTCATGGCAAATCATGGCCACAGGCATTTGTAAACATTCAAAGGGAATAATCATTGTTGGATGGTGCTGATCTCAGTGACTCCTGAGCATTTATACATTGCCAGCTAACTGCACACAAGAGTCAACTTGTGCCAAGCTCTGACTGCCAGGGAACCAGCCTGCAGTGTGTTATACACAGTAGCTATCTTGTACTGACATCTCTATCCCTTGGCAATACAGAAACAGCAGCAGGCTGCAGCAATGAGCCTGCTGCCCTCACTGAAGTCTGCCTGGATGCATTCCCTGACCTTATAAAATATGCCTATCACCCTTAATAATTTCTTTGGGATTTGCAGTCCTGTGTTGTTATGACTTGGGGATGTGTTGTGTGAAAGCCATGGAGGAGTTGAGTTCAGTTCAGTGTGTGGTGCACAATGCCAGTGAAACTTGGCCCACAGGCCAAAAATGTTTGTTTATTTTGTTGGAACTATATGATGCAAAATGTGAAGGAACTTTTATGTCTACCCATGATGACTATCAATTTTAACAGAATTGTATCATTGATAACACCGACATTATGAATAGTCATAGCCTGTAGCTTGTAGTCTTTGGTTATCGGATGTTTCTAATATGTATTGACAATCTGCAGATCAAAATCATAATAGTGCACTTAATAATGATACTAAATAAGGAAACATCATAGAGAAAGAGTCACCAAATTTATTGCAGCCTGATTGATTTTGTCTGCGCATCTCTGCAGAAAAATAGTACATGAATTATAACTTTAATAAATACTGTTCATCGGCTCAAAAAGTGCACATGGTACATTAATGATTTGTTAGTTTAAAACATGCTTCATTTCAGTTTTCATTTTGGAGATTTTACTGCTACTGCACATGTTTCTGGGTGTCAGCAAGCACACCCTCTTTCTCCTTCATCGTCTGGGGTTGCTGGAGTCAATTGATTGTCTGGCCATGAAGTCAATGAAGGAGAAGGTGTGTTACAATCAAAGCTCCATCAGAATGAAACCATAGGTTGACTCCTGCAATTTTGAACACAGTGAATAGTTAACTTAACAAACAGATTTGAGTAAGGCGCCCAGGATAGATGAACTGAATGCTTGTCTGAACTAAAGCAGAAATCTCTGGAAAAGCTCAACAGGTCTGGCAACATCTGTCTAGAGAAATCAGAGTTAGTGATTTGGGTCAAGTGACCTTTCTTCATAACTGATGGTAGCTAGGAAAATGAGAGACAAAAATAGAAATTGCTGGATAAAATCAGGTTTGGCAGCATATGTGGAGAGAAATCAGAATTATAATTTTGGGTCAAGTTTGGGTGTCAGAAAGCATCTGCAGTTCTTTTGGTAATTACTTAATAGCTTGGAAAATGTTGATTTATATTATTATGGACCAGACCAGGCGACTCAAAATGTTTCAATAAGGTAGCCAAGACCCTAACTTTAGTCTTTGTTTTAAGCAGGTTTAAGTGGATATTGCAGGAGAGATGCAGCTGGTCAAACTACCTAGTTTTAAACAAAACAGAAATTATTTACAAGATTACCAAATGAAACACAAACAAAAGAGAACAGAATAATTTAACCTACCCGAAAACCCAACAGATTATCCCAACTTAATGATGCTGTTCCCAATACTTGCAACAATCTCCATAAACACCCCTTGGCACAAAAAGTAAAATGGAACTCGGGGACTTACAGGAGAGAAAGAGAGAGAGAGATGATCAGCAGGGACAAAAGGTAAAATTAAATGTAGGTTCTTATAGGAGAGAGGTCAGCATGGACCTGCTTTCTTGGGTCCAGCAGCTTTTTCAACACTACTGCTAGAAATAAAACTAAACCAAGGGTAAGCTGAGCTGGGAGAACTGGCCACTTCCCTTTCTTTAGACAAGCGATTTTTTTTTTTAACTTGAAAGTCTGTTGCCTGAGGCAGTATCTGCTAACTATAATCAAACTGGCCCTAAAACTCTTCAACTTAGACTTTTTGTAGTCTGTATCTTTTATAACCTCTCTGGAAAGAAAAACCCA
Source organism: Chiloscyllium plagiosum (assembly GCF_004010195.1). Taxonomy (NCBI): domain Eukaryota; kingdom Metazoa; phylum Chordata; class Chondrichthyes; order Orectolobiformes; family Hemiscylliidae; genus Chiloscyllium; species Chiloscyllium plagiosum. The sequence goes on along the minus strand of NC_057712.1, from coordinate 105,760,541 downwards.
AGGGCCACACAACTTTGTTAAAAGAGCACCATCATCACAATATGCAGATGATAGGGTGGGGGGAGGGGGTAAGGCAATAGGTGATGATAGAATCCAAAAGCAGAGAAGAACAGTCAGGCATATGGAGGAATGGATAACGATCTGGCTCGGGTGGCTATTAATGTTGACTCTTAATGGCTAAATATGGGTTGCGTGTCATAGCAGGCTATGTGATAACAAGAGATGGAAATGTGTTGTTGGAGAAGCGCAGCAGGTCAGGGAGCATCTAGGGAACAGGAGAATTGACGTTTCGGGCATTAATGGATTTGACTGAGACAGGCTGGGGGGGGGGAAATGAGGAAACTGGTGAAATCTGAGTTCATCCCTTGTGGTTGGAGGGTTCCTAGCCGGAAGATGAGGCGTTCTTCCTCCAACCGTCGTGTTGTTGTGGTCTGGCGATGGAGGAGTCCAAAGACCTGCATATCCTTGGTGGAGTGGGAGGGGGAATCGAAATGTTGAGCTACAGGGTGGTTGGGTTGGTTGGTACAGAGGATGCAATAGATGATATGTGTGGAGGTACAGGTGAATCCGTGGCGGACATGGAAGTTTCCTTTGGGGCCTTGGAGGGAGGTGAGAGGGGAGGTGTGGGCGCAAGTCTTGCACCTCCTGCGGTTGCAGGGGAAGGTGCCGGGAGTGGAGGCTGGGCCGGCGGGGGGCGCGGATCTGACGAGGGAGTCACGGAGGGGATGAAGAACAGTAGAGGTCCTTTGCAGGTTTGTGAGAGTGTTGTCCTGAGCTGGGGTAGGTCGAGTTGCAGGGAATGTAGGTAGCGGCGCATGGCTGCAAGTGTGGAGCGGAGGATCCGGAGGGACGTCTGTTTGCAGGGAATAACAAGGCCTGATATGTGGGAGTTGGGTAAAGACATGGGAGAGCTCAGGCCTTAAAGTTGTTGAATTCGACATTGAGTCCAGATGGCTAATAGGTCGCTAAGTGGAAAATGAGATGCCCTTCATCCAGCTTGCGCTGAGTTTTGCTAGAAGACTGTAGCAAACCTGTTCACTGCTAGGATTTCTATGCCAATCTTTATTCTTGTCCACCACCGCTCCTGGTGTTTAAGTATTTGTTAAAACTTGTTTCCACAGCCACATCACAGTCCTCCATGACTGCCTCTGGCTCACACTCACCCCACTTAGATTCCAACTCAATTTTTATCCTTCGCGTTTTGAATCCACCCAGGATCATTAGTGTCTGTGAACCTCACTGCCGACTCTGGACTAGCTGGGTCGGACCAGAAATGGAACATTATTGTTCAAGCAGGTATGAGAAAGTGCATTTATTTGAGGAATTAGAAGACAAATTAGGAAATGATTATATAACTAAATTTAACATTGATTGTGAAAAATAACTGAATTTAACATTTGGTGAGAAAGTGGTGTGTAAAGAATTTGGAGCAGCCAACCCACCAAAACCATATCCACTTCATAGTATGCACCTTTTTTTTTTAACAGGCAGATTCTGGACAGTGCATGATGTTCCTCAGCCAAAAGAGGTGAAGATCTCATTTAGAAACAAAGGTTAGAGTCTGACAATGTCATTCAAAGATAAATGGCATTTTTTTACTGCTTGACACTTGTTCAGCACTGAGTGTTGACACGAGGCAGAAATGTTGAGTTCCCTGATCTAAAATTTAGGGTTGTCTTTCATCACAATGAAGGAAGCAGTTTGACTTTTTGATGAGGATTTTGATCTACTTCTCTGTCAATTTTCAATGCCTGCAAAAAAAAATGGGGAAATTATTAGAGTCTCACTGGGATAAACATTCACGTTGAATCATTTACAATTTATTTTTTCTCTTGCTACTATTAATTGCTTCTGATTTTATATTTCTATAAATAATGTCATTTCTATAATTATATTGAACTATAGAAATTTGCTGCCAAATGTAGGTATGAATGTAAAGATTTCTTATTAATTTGAATTTGACACTCAGAAGCTAACTGAACAGCAGGTGACTTTGATTTTTTTTGAGTTGATACAATATTTTCTTCTGACACCAAAGACTTTAATATACTGAAGATATTAGCTTGAATGTTGCAGGATTTTACTTCATGTCAATAATAGAGTATTGCCAATGGATGTTATGATCTTGTGCCCTTATCAACAGATTTTCCCTTGTGTTATGACTTTTTTTAAAGCAATGCTGAAACAGTTGACTACTATTTCTGAAGACTATCATCCACAAGACTTAGTGCTTGTGTATTGTATGGACAATTGGCAAACTTTTAATATTTTTTTGAAATTGTCAGCAATTAACATCCTGACTGTGGCATAATGCAATAGATCCATTTATCTAGCATAGCTGTAAATTAAACACGGATATTCACAACTGACATCCTATAACAAAGTTACAAAAATACTACTGAGCTATGAAATCCATTACTAGAGTGTCAGATGACCCTATGTACAGCTGACAATAAGTTCATTCGACACACAATGGGGGGAGTGAAACATTATCTTTGGGCAAAACACAAAATGAGTCACTACAAATCAGAAGACTACTTTGCATGCCTTACAATTTGCACTTTCCATTGAATTGAAATAAGTTGCCTATTTGCTTTTGCCTTTTTCCTGGTTAGTCCATGGGTGAGATTTTATTACATTCAATCAAGATCGATGCATTCCACGGAATTATGTTGGGACCATAGCATTGGTTAAGTTAATAAGTCTCCTTTTACATCTTTTATTGGTAAAAGCTATTTCTTTTCTGCAGCTGGATAGTTCTGTAAACCAATTATATGTGAAAAGTCTTAAATTTAATTCATATCACAGTAATTATCACCTTATAATTTGTCACCCACGTTGATGCGACAGTCAAGAAAGTACAACAATGTTTCTACTTCCTCAGGAGGCTAAGGGAATTCAGCATGTCCACAAAGACTCTTACCAATTTTTATAAATGCGCTATAGGAAGCATCGTATCTGGATGCATCACAGCATGGATGGAAACTGTTCTCCCAGGACTGTAAGAAATTACAGAGTCCTGAGTGCAGCCCAGTCAATCACACAAACCAGCCTTCCATCCATTTACTGCATCTATTTTTCCTGCTGACTTGGGAAAGCAATCAACATAATCAAAAACTCCTCCCACTTGATTTACACTTTCTTTCACCTTCGTCTGTCAGGCAGAATATATGTACAAACAGATTCAAAAACAGCTTTTGCCCACTGTCATCAGACTTTTGAATAGACCTCTCAAATGTTGATTCTGATCTCTCTCTCTCTCTCTCTGTGCATCTTCTCTGCAGCTGTAACACTGTATTCTGCACTCTGTTCTGCTACCCTGATGTACTCTACTCTTTGTACAGCACATTAAGCGAGATCCTCTCAAATGTTGATTCTGATCTCTCTCTCTCTCTCTCTCTGTGCATCTTCTCTGCAGCTGCAACACTGTATTCTGCACTCTGTTCTGCTACCCTGATGTACTCTACTCTTTGTACAGCACATTAAGCGAGATAAATACACCCCATGGAATTATCTTGACCCATGTCATTAGTCAAGTTAATAAATCTCCTGCTACATCTTTTATCAGTATATTTGACAACAATAAATCTAACTCAACCAAAGGGCAGAATTTTCCACTCAGTGGTGGGCGAGAGGGGTGATGAGAAGGGAAATAATTGTGTGAGTTAGCACTGGAGAGTTACTCACTCTCTTCTTGCCCCCTCATCAATTAAGTGCTGAGTGAGATAGTTAATTGTGAATTTTCTAGGCTTTGCAATGATTTTGGGCTTAAAAAGTCAATCAGCAACCACTTAAGCAGACTTATTATCTGCCTTCCTACACGGTAACTGGGAGGTGACAATTTAGTGGAATTATGATTGGATTGTTAATTTGGAGACCCAGGTAAAGTTCCACCAACCAGGGTTTGAATCTTGCCATGGAAGGTGGTGGAATTTAAATACAATAAAAAAAGTCTGGAATTAAGAGTTTAATGAGACGACAAATCCATTGTTGATTGTCAAGGGAAAAACCCATTTGGTTCATTAATGTCATTTAGTGAAGGAAATTGCCATCCTTACTTACCTGGTCTGGCCTACAAGTGAATTCCGACAACATGGTTGGCTCTCAGAAAGATGGGTAATAAATAGCTTTACCATGAATAGTTGGGAAACAAGGACAATCTAACTGGAGGTTGAGAGGAGAGAAGTTCCATTTGCCTCAGTCTTAGTACTATCAGACTTCTGGATGATGAGAGTGAGGGAATGATCTCTGATATTGTTTGATGCATGTGTTAGCTCATGTAACATGTACCAAAGATAATCTGTTGTGTCAGATATCTCCGAGTTTATTTACAACAATAACTATTTATAAGGCTATGATACCACAGATTCAAGCAAATAGTCTGGGTTCTGTTCTTATTGAAACTATTGAACAAAAACACACATAACCACCCAAGCACACTCACTGTCACACACAGAGAGTAATTGAAAGTAAAGGAGTTACCTCTTTACTGGCATATCACATGTTATGATATCATGTAACTGTATTAAAGATAGAGGTCTGTGTGGTGTGGAATCCATATCATTGTACAACAGTCTCTGAAAGCAACTTTCTTGTCCTTGCTTCAGACCCATCTGTCCCCAAGATCCATACCCCACAAGAATCAAATGAAAGCACTTGCCTGCTGACCATTTGATTCAGTGAAGATTAAGCCTTGCCCAATGGGTTTTAGGGTGCTAGCCTCTGTTTGGCTGGCAGTTTCTGGTTAGACAGGACTCCAATGCCGAGGCCTGTTATTCACCAGGAAGCTCACCGAGAAGCTCCTAACAAACTGGCTCACAATTCAACAAGCATTCTCAGAGGTTTGGGCAGTGAATCATTTAGCCTGCAGATCAGGGAATTGTGACCATAGCTTTTGTCTCAGCAGGAGGCTGTGACAGTGTATTGAAGGATGTGATGGTGCGAGAGGATTTGTAAGAATGGTGAGTGAAATGTTGGAAGTACTTATCGTGCAAGTTGCTGTTGAGAGAGATGGTAAGGCGAACAGCTGGACTTATCTCGTGTGACATCAATAAACTTCATTTTGAACATGAACCAAGCACTTCTTGCCACTGACTGAGTCTGTGGCCTTTGTCCAAGTGATACCACAATATTTCTGTAGGTGTGGGCACAAAGGCCTCTGCTCTTGCCCAAATTTCTCAAATTAGGCTGCTCCCCCCACCCCCCCAACCACCACAACTGGGCCAAAGAGAATTTAAAGGAACAGAGACAACTAGTGGTAAAGATTGTTGGGGAGTTCTTCTGTTTATCTCAATTTCTCAGTGATAATTTGAAATGAGATCTGTTGTGTTTAATGAGAACACTGCCTTTTTAATTTTATTTCAATAATTACTTGGTAGTATTGAGATTAAATATTGCTGGACGAGACAAAAATTTGAAACTTTTTTTCTTACCCTCTTGCATATCTAATGCAGAAGAAACAGACTGGTACAAAGAGACCTTATCTTACACAGCATGAGAGGAGGATACTGATTGGTTGGGCTATCATTGGCCTGGAGTGATGGCAAAAAGCAGTTAACTGCGAATCTTAATTCCCAGACCAGATTGGTAAAATGCTGACTGGTCAGGATGTTGCCATGGGGAAGCTGCAGTGATTAGCTTTCTCAAAGATCCCTTTTTTGAAAAACTTTGCATCTTTTTCTTAACATTCACTCATTCATAATTTGCACCTCAGTTTAAAGTGAGGAGACAGAGTTGCAAATATATTGGGTTAAAATCAAGACTAAACAAACCCAGCGGATTGTTGAAATAGCGAGAAATATGGCAGTGTTGGACAGAGAAATAGCTTTAACTGACATCACTGGTCATCTTTTGTGTCATTGGATTGCTCATGAAATGCAAATGAAAGCCAAATAGAATAACTAATAATAGCATGTAAAAGAGAAACATTGCAATTATGCTTATTTTTAAATAACAAATTCATGGCACCAGATGTTGCTGACTGAGCCAGCTTTTGTTGCCCATTCCTAGTTGCCCTTGAGAAGGTGGAGGCAAAAAAAAACCCTGCAGATGCTGGAATCCAAAATAGACAGGCAGGAGGTGGAGGCAGTGAGCTGCCTTCCTGAGCTGCTGCTGCCCATTTCGGAAAGGTATGTGTTGTGTAAACATTCTGAGCAAACAATAACCCATCAGTTGTTGGTTGAATTCATGTTAGAATGTGAAATTTGAAATATTTGTGAGCTTCTCAATTTTTGTCTTTTGACTATAACTAAGCAGCAACAAAAAGTCTCCCTTATTTAATATGGATCATAGCACTTCTACTGCAATACATAAGAAAGTTAGTGTTCCACTCTCTCATTAGAAAGAGACAGCTGAGGTCACTACAAGTCAGGTGAGGGGACCAGTTGAGGATGTTCCTTTATGGTAATGTCACTCTGTGTGGTATTTGAATCCATGCAACTTTCATTACTCACCAGCCATCCACCCAACTGAGCAAAACAACCTCCTAAGGGAAACATGGAACCATTTTCTGAATATCTTTACATTTAGAAAAAGCAAATATGTAGCCAGTGCTGCTCAGGCATGTGGTGTTACAAATTCATCACTCCTTTTATTGGAGCATCTTACTATCACCAATAAACCTTGGCTAATGAGTAATGGTGAGATAAAAAGTGCAAGTGCAAAATTAACTGATACAGGACTGAATCTGACCGTCTTTTTTACAAAGTGCAAGTTGCGACAGCTTTTGTGGAGTGATTCTTGCTGTGATGAGAAGTGAGTTTTCTCACTATATCTTACCAAATACATCTCATTAATTAGCTTTTCAGTCTTATAGCGAGAACTGCATCCAATTTCCAGCCCATCTTACCACCTACAATTCTCTGGAGCAACTTGCCACTCATTGGAGATCTTGGAATTGACCTGCATCCCTGGCATAGGAGCCAGCTTTAAAAGGCCACTGTTATCTGGATAAGCACGATCAGTCTAGAGCCATCCTGCATGATTCTTGATGGTTGCTTTTATATAGCAGACTAGCGGGGTTCTTTACTCTGTTTTGTAGGCATGGTCCTGGAGATCCTGCTGGACAGAATGGTGCACAGGCAAAATATTTTCTTCTCTCAGGACCAGCAGCGAAAGCCACAAGACCAAACCATGGTCTGAAGTTGCCACCAAGGTTAGACAAGTCTGAGCTGTCTGGAGGAAGGCCCAGAACTGTGGGAAGAAGATCAATGTTTTCTTCATTCTGCACTGTAAGACCCACCATCTTCTCTCTGACACCTCATGCACACTCTATCCCGACATCTCACCAAAACTCATGCTCTATCACTCTCGCTAATGACAGCAACATCTCCTATAACTTGCCATCACCCACAGCAACCTCCAATACCCCTAAACCTGCATGTTCTCTGTGTGATCTGCTCACTCATTTACAAAACCTTCCCACCTGCACCAACAGAATTAGCTGTACTGCTGACTTTCATCTTCCATAATATCTGCCTCTTTCTCTTCCAGAAGCCTGCAGTAAGGCAGAAAGAATCATTTATCACCGGGTCACTCATGATTAGAGGATTGTCACTCTGACCACTCTGAACTTGACCAGGAATATTCTAGAAAGCTGTTTTTGGTGTACTGGGCTGGGATCTCCTGAGTCAAGACTATCTCTCTTGTTAGGAGTGAGGTTTGCTGATGATCATAACAAGCCTCCTGGCTTTGTGTCTATCTGAAATAGCACATCAGGACCGTAGTAATGTGAGCCTGGCATTTATGGCAGCAGGGCCAATGCTACCAAAGGCAAGGCAAAGTAAGGCAGGGCTGTTGCAAGCGTTCAGTAGGGTCAAAGTGAATGTGTGTTTTCGGAGCAAGCGGAGAGCCCATGATGGAGCTAGGTCCAGTCCTTGAGCTGGGTGTGTGTCCTGGATTGCAGACTATCCTCGCTGCAATATTATAATGATAGTTGCCAGTGCAGCCTGAAGTCTGTTATTGCACTGCAGAAGCATCATGTAAGTGAATCGGACATGTGCCATGTGAGTTTATAGAGGCCACCATATCTTGGATGCCAAAGTCGGTGGATGTAAGATACATATGGTTGGTAGCCAAGGTATGTGCCTGAGGTGTGGATGCCCACTGCCAACATGGAGGTCTTTTGAAGCAAGTGGCAATTTTAAATGATCAAAAACCCCCTCTGGTTTCCATCTTGAATATTTGTACAGCAAATGTGGTAAAATTGTAAGCTGGGTTATGGGAGTTGACTATTAACAAGATGTTAAACAAGCAATAATGATCACCAATTGGGAACTCACTCATATCCAGTGAGATGAAGAATTTTGAATTTGAATTTAAGTTATTGTCATGTATACCGAGGCACAGTGAAAAGCTTTGTCTTGTGAGCAATACAGGCAGATCACATAGTTAAATAGCATGGATAAGTAAATAATAGGTAAACAGTGGCAAAAACAAAAATGCAGGTACAGGCAAATGCTAAAAGTTTATGAGTCCATTCAGTATTCTAACAACAGTAGGGTAGAAACTATTTCTAGAGTCATCTAGGTGCGAAATGTTCGCTTGTTCTCTCTCCATAGATGCTGTCTGACTGGCTGTGATCTCCAACATTCATTGTTTTTAGTCAGAGAATCTTACCACGCTGCTGGAGAAAAGCTAAGAAGATGCAACAAGATAATCAGGACAATGGGATGGGGCTAATTGAACATCTCTCCTGATTCTGCCACCTACCTCACGATAGTCCACATCTCTTAGAGCCTGGTGAGATTCCATCCACTCTCAGTTCCAACAAAATTAAGCATGATAGCTCTTTCTGAAGTTAGCTTAAACAAATCTCATCAGCTGGAGTGCACATTTGGGATAGCTCAAACCTAAATATAAGTTCGAGAGTGCCAAGCTATGTGGGTGTGAGGAAATAAATACATGGTGGTTCCTTAAATTAATAACTTGTTGCAGTTTTACACTTGTAGATAAGTTCAAACATTCCAGACTGCATGTTTTCAGAGATTATAACCTTTGGTTTTCAACTTGTTACTTTTTTTAAGATTGCATGCATTAGTGATTTTGTTATCTCCTGGGCCAGTAAATGTATGTACGCCCAATTAAAGATGAGGAAAAAAATGTCAGCCCATCAATAAGGCCATCCTTCCAATATCCAATAACTTCATGAAGGAGAAATCTGTTTGCATGCAGCCCAGACTTACAGCAATTCACTAGGGCAGGCAGGGCCTTGAGCTGTTTGTTGCTATGATTGAGGAACATGCCTGAACAGCTCATGTAGCTCTGCTGAATTGAGGTGAAAGTCTTTGAAGTGTCTCTAGAAGCAAAGTGTTTTCTGTCCCCCTCGGTGTTGTTCAAATTTGAACTCTTCGATTTGTCATTGAATGGAATTTCTTCAGGATATTATTTTAATCTATTTTAACCATTTAAGTTTAAATGAGTTGAATACTTGATGCTATTCATTTATATAGCAAACAGAGAAAGTTCTTCTGAAGGTATTAATTATTTTATAGAGTCAACAAATCATACTTCATGGAAATAGAACCTTTTGTCCAACTCGTCCTTGCCAACCAAATTTCCCAAACTAAACAGTCCCACTTGTCTACATTTGGTCCTATATCCCCCTAAACCTTTTCTATTCATGTACATATTCAAATGTATTTTAAATGTTAAACTGTACTTGCATCTAACACTTCCTCTGGCAGTTCATTCCACATATGAACCACCCTCTTTGTGAAAAAAGTTGCCCATCAAAAGCCTTTAAAACCATTCCCTTCTCATCTTAAGAATATGATTAGAATTAGAATCCCTGCAGTGTGGAAATAGGCCCTTCAGCCCAACAAGTCCACACCAACCCTCCAAAGAGCAACCCACCCTACACTTACCCCTGACTAATGCATCTAACAGTATGGGCAACTCAGCATGGCCAATTCACCTGACCTGCACATCTTTGGATGGTGGGAGGAAACCTACGCAGACACACGGAGAATGTGCAAGCTTCACACAGATAGTCGCCTGAGGTAGGAATTGAACCCGGGTCCCTGGTGCTGTGAGGCAGTAGTGCTAACCACTGAGCCACCGTGCCACCCCAAATATGCCTAGCTTTCAACTCACTCACTCTAGGGAAATGACCTTGGCTATTCACCTTATCAAGGCCCCACTTGATTTTCAAAACCTTCAAAAGGTCACCCCTCAACTTCCTAAAAGTCATAGCCTATCCAACCCCTCCTTATAACTCAAACCCCCCAGACCGAGCAACATCCTAGTAAATCTATTCTGAACCCTCTCCAATTTAACAATATGCTTCCAATAGCAGGGGGACCAGAAATGTACACAGTACTCAAAAAAGTGGCCTCACTAACACTCTGTATATCCACAACATGACATCCCAACTCCAATACTCAATGGTCTGAGCAATGAAAGCAAACATGGTAAAAACCTTCTTAACCATCCTATCCACCCGTGGTACAACTTTCAAAGAACAATGTACCTGAACCTTGAGGTCTTTCTGTTTGACAACCCCACCCAGGGCCCTACTATTAACCACATAAATCCTGCCCTTATTTGTTTTGCCAAAATCCAAATTAAACTCTACCTGACCATCCTCAGAGTCAAGGATAATTAGGAATAGTCAGCGTGGCTTTCTGTGTGAGAAATTGTGTCTCACAAACTTGATTGAGTTTTTTGAAGATGTAACCAAAAGCGTTGATGAGGACAGAGTGGTAGTAGTTGTCAACATGGACTTGAGTAAAGCCTTTGACAAGGTTCTGCATGGTAGATTAATTAGTAAAGTTAGATCACATGGGATTCAGGGAGAGTTTGTGAATTGGATACAAAATTCGCTTAATGGTGGAGAGTTATCTTTCTATGATCAACAGTGTTCCACTGGGAACAGTGGTGGGTTTTGTTTGTAATTTATACAGAGGATTTGGATGAGACTTCAGGAGACATGGTTAGTAAGTTTGTGGATGAAATTGGTGTAATAGTGGACAGTGAAGAAGGTTTTCTCAGGTAACAAAGGGATCTTGATCAATGTGGCCAATGGGTTGAGGAATAGCAGGTGCAGATGGAAATTGGAAGAACCTCTTGTTATGATTAGATTAGATTAGATTAGATTAGATTACAGTGTGGAAACAGGCCCTTCGGCCCAACAAGTCCACACCGATCCGCCGAAGCTTGATCAATGTGGCCAATGGGTTGAGGAATAGCAGGTGCAGTTGGAAATTGGAAGAACCTCTTGTTATAAATCATGTTCAAAACCAAGTCCTACTTTGTCTCCGACTTGCTGATAGAGTATTGCAAAGGTTCCTCCAAATTCAGTTGCTTTCCACTGATTTTAAGTTTACATCCTTTTAGTACCTCAGAATAATTTGCAATTAAATAATGTATTTCCTTATATTTTACTGTTTCAACTAATGTCAAGATGATAAATTTTCTTGCTATTCTTCTCAACATTGTTATGGAACAATGCACTGTAACAATTGATTTCAAAAGCATTTAATTGATTGTAAAGTGCCTTTAAATGTCTTGAGGTTGTGAGATACACTTTATAAATGCTAGTCCTTCTTTCATTCTTTTAAGTATGTGACTTAGATGTTAAAATAATGTAATAAAATTTCAAAATTTAATAATATAGCAAATTGAAAATGTGGCAAATAGTGAGAATGATAACACAGGCCATTGATTAGTAGAATCATTGAAATGTGTCTGACCCATTTCCCACACCTTCATTCTCACCCCTTCATTCCACTCCCACAGCAAAGGATGGAGTCCCATGATCCTCTCTTTCCATCCCAACAACCTTCACATCCAAAGAATCTTAAGTGACAAGTTCCATCACCTCCAGACACATATTCCCCTTTTCTCTCTTGTCAGCATTATGCAGGGATTTTTTCCCTCAGGACCCCTCTCCACACCCTACCATGCAACCTCAGAATGTGCAATATTTACCCATTTACTATCCAAGGGCCCAGACATATCCTACAGGTGGAGCAGTAATTTACCTGTATTTTATTTAATCTAGTCTACTGTCTTTGCTGATCACAATGTGGTCTTCTCTACACTGACGAGATGAACCACAGACTTGGCATTTCGCTTTACAGAACACCTACATTCTCTCCATAATAATGAGTCTGGGCTTCCATTTCAACACATTCCATGTTCCTATGCCAACATTTTTGTCTCAGGCTTGCTGCATTGCTCCAGTGAAGCTCAATGCAGGTAGAGGAACAACACCTCATTTTCCACTTTAAGGATTCAACATCACATTTAACTTAATTTTAGAACATGAACATCTCTTTCCATACCTATTATGCCAGGTCCTGTCATGAAAGGGGTTATTTGGTTATTTTCAGCACAGCCAATCTATTCTCAGCTACTCATAGCCCTCATTATCACTTACACCAGGGAAGAAGAGAAGCTAGGTATCACCAACAACTTTTTTTCTCTCTCTGTCTCTGAGATCTCTCTGTCTATCTGCTTATTCCTGACCCACACCCACTACCCTACTCCCCACCATTAGCATAAATGCCATCTTTTCCGAGCTGTTATCCGTTCTGAAGAAGGGTCACTGGACTCAAAATGTTAACTCTGTTTGCTGTTCACAATTGCTGCAGGTTCTGTTGAGTTTCTTCAGCAATATCTGTTTTTGTTTGACACAGAATAGCATAATGGGAACCAGATAATAGATGAAATTTAATACCTAGTGGTTTTGATTGTGCTGTACATGATTCAGTTAGTTCAGATGGCTGAACAGCTGGCTTGCAGTGGTCTGTTTCCATGCTGTGAAGGGTCTGTTTCCATGCTGTACATCTCTATAACTCTATGGCTGCTGGCAGGTGGGACTAGATTGGGTTGGGATATCTGGTCGGCATGGACGGGTTGGACCGAAGGGTCTGTTTCCATGCTAGACATCTCTATGACTCTAATTCCCACACCACCTAAGGTTATTATGAAGATCTCACTTTCTCAATATCTCTCCTTACCTGAGGTATGGTGGCCCTTAGTTTAGACTCAGTACCATACATCTTTCTCTAACGATAGAGAAGCTCTATGGTCCTCTGGGACTATGGCGACTTTACCTTATCTTACAAGATCTTGACTGTTTTAGCAAAGATAGATAAACAAAAGTTCTTTCTGTTAACTGATTGTACAAGGTCAAGGAGACAGATACAATGTTTGGAGCAAGCAAGAGATGGTATGTGAGAAACAGCTTTTTTTGTAATCATATATGATGATGACTTGCAACTCATTACGAAGTTGGTGAAAGTGGAGACGCTCAATGACTGCAAAGGAAAATTGTATGGGAGCTGGAGGTAAGTAAATGTTTGTAAAAAATGAAATTGACTGCACTGATCTACACAGAGCTGGCAAGGACATGCTAGGGCATTCTTCTGCCATAATATGTCCATGATGATGACTAATGACTAATTTTGTGTCTCAGTTTTGGCTCTTTGGCTATTAATACTTGTAAAAAAACTGCTACCTAGAGTCCTAGAAACTATCTTCTCTCCAAAGTATAGAGTTTAAAACATCAATACAAAATCCCAAACTTTTAAACAAATCTTGACTGGAGAGTAGAAAGGGAACAAACATTGGTTGAAGTTTTCAATGTGCTCTGGAAACACCTCAAGCCAGAATGTAAAACTGATTATCAGAGTGGGTGTGAAAACATAATTACACAGTGCTCCATCTACGGACTTGGCTTTTGTGTTTGTTTTATATGAAGAAAGGCCAACCATTCTCAATTAAATGCTTTCAGTAGGATGTGATTGCAACCTATAATTTCTGGAACTCTAGGAAACCTTCAACTTGTTGTATTATTTACTTTTATGGTAGAAAACATGCATGACCATAGGCTAAAGATGATTTCATTGCTTTCTCTCTGACTTCATAATAGCAAGCTGTGCTGCAATTTAACCTTCTTATATAATATTGAACAACACAGGATTACCAGATCCATGACATTATTTTTCATTTTGCAAGTTGCAGTAGTTGCAATGAGTTCATCGAAGTTGAATTAAAATAAAGATCCTCCTGTTCCTCATGACTGATATTGTTAAAGCAGCCTTTGTGGAAATGAATCTTCCCATGCTTTCAGACCACCTTTATGCTCCATCCTGTTCACCATTCCTCATGAGTACTCATAATATTGCTGTCACTTAATAGTTTAATTAATGTAAAAGACATCTTTAGACTGTTTAATATACTTACGAGGTGCATTTGCACACTTAAAGATGCATCATTTGCAAATACATTGTGATTTGTTAAAATATACCATACTCAGTCAGGATTCTTCTGATGCAGTGGTAGCGTCCCTACACCTGAGCCATAAGGCCGATATTCAAGTCTCAACTGATCCAGAAGTGCATTATAAAATGTCTGAACGGTTCGATTAAAAACGTCTATCACACCCACTAGCACAATACAGACCATGCAAATCACTACAGCTACCGCATAGTTCTGACCCCATCCCATTTCTTGACTACCAGCTACTCCTTTTCTATATCACTGAAAAGTACAGTGACACTACTAATTCTCAGCTTCACCTCACCACTAGTTGTTTTGTGCCCTTCATTGTCTCCAGTTTGTCAAACTGCTAGTCCAATATTCAAAAGTGGCTGCGTAGAAATTGCCTTCATTTAAATATTGGGAAGATGGAAGCCATTGACTTTGGTCTCCACTACAAATTCCCATCCCTCAACATCAACTCCATCTCTGTGCCTGATGATTGCTGGAAGTTCAACTTTACTGTTTGCAATCTTGGTGTGCCATTGAACCTGAAGGTGAGCTATCACCAAATTTGTCTACTTTCACTTTTCTACCTCAGTTCTTGTGCTAATGAGATTCTCATTTATATCGTTGCGAACTCAAGACTGAACAGGTCTAGTTGTGTTCAAGTTAAATTCCCACCCTCCCTCTCTCTCTGAAAACTTGACCTCATCAAAATGCTACTGCCTGCCCATATTCTACATGCATAGTAGTTCAGGATACTGCCTGAACTGCTGTGCTTTTCCAGCACCACTCTACTCCAGAATCTGATTTCCAGCATCTGCAGTAATTGTTTTTACCATATTCTACATGCTAAATCTTGTTCATTAATTATCCCTTTGCTCACTGAGAAACACTGGTGCCTGGTACAGACACAAACCTAATTTTAAAAGTAAGTTGGTTGTTTTCAAATTTCTCCAAGCATGAGTTCTCCACATCTTTGCAGCCTCCTACAACCTCCTTCGAGTTCTGCTTTCCTTTCAATCTGGCCTCTTGATCAACCAATCATTCCACTATTCATGGCCAGGTTATGATTACTTTTGATTTAAGCACTGGAATCCCTTTGCTTTTCACCTCTACCAACCTGCCTCCTTCCCTTCCCTGCACTTCTTAAAACCTTCCTTATCACCTGCCCTGCTATTTTCTTCTGTGACACAGCCTTGTGAAACATCATGAGATATATTAAGATATTAAAGGTATAAGAGATTATGACTTGTTTAAAAAATGGTAGACAAAGTAAAGCTCCTTCGGTTAGCTAATGGTACAAGGCTAAGGAGATAGAGATTTAAGGTTTGGGGCAAGCAAGAGACTGATTCCATGAACAACTTTCTGTCGTTATTTTGGCTATACCACCGCATAACTTAAAAGTATTTAATGTCTGAACTTTCTTCTAGAAATTATGGATGTGTAGAGCATATTTGGTCCATTGCACTTTTTATAGACCTCTGAGACATCAGTCCAAATATTTCCATTGTCCTGCTCTTTCACCATGACACTGCAAACTTTCCTTATCAGGGAAAAATATAGCAAAAGGATTTGAGTACTAGAGTAAAACATCTTACTATAGTTGTACAGAGCCTTGGAGAGATCTCTACTGGAATATTGTGTATAGTTTTGGTTTATTACCTAAGGAAGAAAATAGTTGTCATTGAGAGATGTTCACTTGGCTAATTCCTGATATATGAGGATTGTTCCCTAAGGAAAGATTGAGGAGACTGGGTCTGTATTCTCTCTAGAGTTTAGAAGAATATAAGGTAGCACATTAAAATACACAAAACTCTTACACAGCTTGATAGGGCTTTTGGGTCAGAAGTGTGGATTTTCCCTGATGATTGTGAGGTTCATCAACATTTGTGACTCTTCAGATAGTGAAGTAATCCATGTCCAAATACAGCATGATCTGGAGAATATCCAGGCTTGAACTGTGAAAAAGTAAAATGTACAAGATATAATTCAAAAAAATTCAACACCGGCTGCTAAAAGTGGTTGAGACCACTGCATTTTTAATACATGAATGTGGGAAATACCACAAGAATGTAGTTCGGTCAATTTATGCAATAAGGACTGATGTATGTAAAATAGACTGTGGTAAGATAGTATAATGATGTTGTATTGTATCATACACTGGATACTTGTAACAATTATTCTGTTGAGGCATGTTCTACAATTCCTAAAAATATCTTTGTTTGAGGAAATATTGGACTTTTCATAATTGAGTGCTTGCGTACTACTCTAGCACATCTGAAAATTACTTTTTGTTTGGCAGAAAAAAGTTTTTTTTTAAGAATTGGGCACTGCTTATGCCTGTGAGGTTTCCTTTCTACACAATGCTGAGACTTACCATGAGTATTTAATGCCTGTCCTTCTCAGTATACTGGCTTCTCATGCCTTTCTTTTGAGGATTATACCTGAAAATGTAAATGCATTCTGCGATATGATTAGATTAGATTCCCTACAGTGTGGAAACAGGCCCTTCGGCCCAACAAGTCCACATCGACCCTCCGAAGAGCAACCCACCCTGACCCATTCCCCTACACCTAACACTATGGACAAACTAGCATGGCCAATTCACCTAACCTGCACATCTTTGGACTGTGGGAGGAAACCGGAGCACCTGGAGGAAACCCACGCAGACATGGGGACAATGTGCAAACAAACACAGACAGTTGCCCAAGGTGGGAATTGAACCCAGGTCCCTGGTGCTGTGAGGCAGCAGTGCTAACCACTGAGCCACCGTGCTGCCCATCATATCATATGATAAGGTTGATCTTCTCCTCTTAGGCTGACCCTTTCCATTACTTTACTGATCATGGAAAGTAGGGCAATAATTGGCCCAATTAGATTTGTCCTGTTTATTATGTACTGGATATACTTAGGCAATTTTCCACATGGTCTGTTAGAGGATAATGTTGTAGGTGTCCTAGAACAGCTCAACTAGGGTCATAGCTAGTTCTAGAGCATAAATCTTCAGTACTAGAGTCATAGAGATGTACAGCATGGAAACAGGCCCTTCGGTCCAACCCAATCTAGTCCCCCCTGCCAGCACCCGGCCCATATCCCTCCAAACCCTTCCTATTCATATACATCCAAATATCTTTTAAATGTTGCAATTGTACCAGCTTTCATCACATCCTCTGACAGCTCATTCCATACACGTACCATCCTCTGTGTGAAAAAGTTGCCCCTCAGGTCTCTTTTATATCTTTCCCCTTTCACCCTAAACCTATGCCCTCTAGTTCTGAACTCAACAACCCCAGGGAAAAGACTTTGTCTATTTATCCTATCCATGACCCTCATAATTTTGTAAACCTCTATAAAGTCACCTCTCAACCTCCGACGCTCCAGGGAAAACAGCCCTTGCCTGTTGAGCCTCTCCTTATAGCTCAAATCCTCAAACCCTGGCAACTAATGCCAGAATTTTGTCTACACTTATGGTCTCTGCAAGATCAAGCAATAAGCTTACACCAAAGCAACCTGGATTCATAAAAGTTTTTTAAATTGCAATATAGCAATATTGCTTTGATGTGTACTGCAATGGAGAGTTATCCAATCCAAAACGGGAATTTTCACATTCTGCTGCATTATTGAATGTTGATGCACACTTATATTCTGTCATCGAGTTTGTGAATGTTAAGCTCAATATCTTGCCTGAGCTCTCTGTACCCTTGCTTATTATAAGGTCAATTTGCTGCTACCATCTGTAGTGATTATCATGAGGTCAGCCAGTTGGAATTCATAGAAGATGAATCCACTGATTAGGGCAGTAACTCTGGCTGAATAAAAGGGTGAATGCCAGGGATATTGTGAACTGAATGCCTGACTCAATGAGAGGCAGTGCTATTGTCAAAGGCTGTGCATTTGTAAATAAAAGGTGATTGGCGATGGGATGCTGTCCTCTGAAGAGTTATTTCCCCATTCTTTCAGGATATTGGTCGACACTATCTACCAGATCTAGTGTGGCGAAGGAAAGCTGCTTGTAGTCTGACAAGATGAGACTCATCAGATTCTTAAATAAAATGTAGATTATTGCATGATAGTAAATATGTACAAGCTATACAGGTGTGACAAGCATTGACCAGAGCCAGCAGCAAGAGGCTGTTTCAGACCTTGGAATTCTGGTTAGCTTCACTGGGGGGGAGGGTGTTGGGTCCTGGGATGACAGTGCTGGGAGTGAAATTGTGTTTGGATGGGGATGGTCTGGTTGTGATAGGTTGTTTGTCAGGGTTTTGGAGCTACATGCAAAAGGGATCGGGGAGATGAAGGTGGGGTGTGTGTGTGGGTGTGGTAAGTACAGAGATTAGTTTTTTGGTTATCCAGAGGTTAGCCTACTTTTTAAATGGCATAGGGTAACTACTTTTCCTGGGTGACTAACAACAGAAGTAGAAAACTCTGAATTTTCCAATGTTAAGGGATTTTTTTGATGGGTACTGGATGTGAGAGAATAGTCTGTTTGAATCTTCAACTTCTAGGACAATTCACAAAGAATCAGCTGCATCTGGGTTTCCACAGATTTCCTGATATGCAACTCCAATCTGTGTATAAACTATGAGGAAGACGTAAATAGTAGATCTTACTCCTTTGTGACACTAAAACTGCACTCTTACTCAATTCCTTCTGACATTGCCACAGCGGGTGCTGCGAAAGGCATTCCTCAGATTAGAGTGGTGCTGGAAAAGCACAGAAAGTCAAGCAGCATCCGCGGAGCAGGAAAATTGATGATTCGGGCAAAAGCACTTCATCAGGAATGCATTAACCTTATTTGACCTATATATCCTTAACCACCTTGACAGCCCCATTTATCAAATGATAAAAAAAATGTTCCTATGCTACTATCAGCATCCCAAGGGTTACCATTGACCAGAAAGTGAACAGGACTAGACCAGGATTAATAGCTACCTTTTCAAAATATTTGCAGGCTCCTGCTACATTAGCAAACAAAAGGCCAGTCCCTCCGTCATGGGTTCATTTATGAGCTACCTTCCAGAGATGTGCCAGTAGATGACATGAGCAAATGTGCTTCACTGTTTAAGGGGAAACACTTTGTTTAAAAACTGTTTATCAAAAGTCTCTTTCCAGTGACAGGGAGAGACAAGCCCATTTGTCATTTTCGTCACAATAATTTCAGGTACAAGTAACATCATGGTGTGATTTAAAATCAGTTGTTGTGCATTGGAAATAAATGAGTACTGTTACTGTACCACCAACCATGCTTTTCAGTTGATGGTTTCCTTTTAAAATGTGCCCACACCAGGAGGTACATTGCAGAGCTTGACTTTTCACTGACCACTTCTCTAAAGGGGAGTCGATTGAACAATTCATACTCCGTGCTGACAGACCCTGCATCTGAGGCAGCATTTTAATAGTGGAGAGTGTGTGCACCTCCCACAGACTCTCAAATTGCTGCTCGTCGTGCTGAAAATAATAAGAAAGTCTATAATCTATTTGCCACAAACCAAAGAAAGTGTGCGAAGTTTAGTAGCTGCAATGAATTATAGAAAATAGGAGAAAGGACATTTCAAAGAACCTTGCTTTGGGGGTTAGGCAGATGTAGGGAAGATGGTGATGGAGTAGTGCTTCTGAGGCCCTGGGCTCATCTGTTCCCTCCACTTTTCTTTTAATGTTTTTTTTTTCTCTCTTCTTCTGGTTTTTTTTTCTCTCTTTTGTTTTATTTTATTTGCCCCTTGACGAAGATCTCAGTTGTGGTGGTGAGTAGGCCCAGCAGCCTGGACTTGTGGTGGCAACAGCGTCTGAGGGGAATTTGGATTCCTGGCAGCTTTTGTATCATCCAAGCAGTCCTAGTGCTGACTCATGTGCGGTTGGGGAGGTAAGTTTAGCTTCCTGATAGCGTCTGCGCCAAGCACAGATTCATGAAGGCAGTAGCGAAAGGTGAGTTTAGGCCGAGTACAAAGCTTGGTGGAATGAGCAGCAGCTGAGGAGGGCCCAAATCAGACTCATGGCAGTGGTGGTGTTGAGTTGGGGCTACCTGGTAACATCGATGGCATCGTCAACTAAAGAGCTGATCATTGACTTCAGGAAGCAGGGAGAAGGGCACATCCCTATCTACACAATAGAGCTGAGGTGGAAATGGTCGAGAGTATCAAGCTCCTAGGAATGACCATCACCAATAATCTGTCCTGGACCTCCCACATTGATGCGATGGTCAGGAAGGCACAACCACACCTTTCCTTCATCAGTAGGTTAAAGAAATTTGGCATGTCCATAAGGACCCTCACCAAATTTTACAGGTGCACTATAGAAAGTATTCTATCTGGATGCATCACAGCATGGTACGGCAACTGCTCTGTCCAGAACTGTAAGAAACTACAGAGAGTTGCGAACACAGCTCAACCCATCATACAAGCCAACCTTCCATCCATTTACTCCATCTATATTTCTCACTGCCTGGGAAAGGCAGCCAACATCTTCAAAGACCCCTCCCACCCTGGTTAAACTCTCTTCCAACTTCTTCCATCAGGCAGAAGATACAAAAGCTTAAACAAACATACTAACAGGTTCAAAAACAGCTTGCCCCACTGTTAATATAGATTGGAATGGACCTCTCAAACTTCAACTGTAATGTTGATCTTGCTTCTTTGCAACTGTAAATTTGTATTCTGTGCTCTGTTCAATCAGTTTATAATCATTGTATGGTATGTTCTGCCTATACTACATGCAATACAAAACTTTTTACTGTACCTAGGCAAAATGTGATAATAATACACCAAATCAAATTGGTGAGGTTCAGCATGGATTCATAATAGCAAGGATGTTGGTGGGGGTGAGATGGCACCAAAGTTGGCAGTGGCACCGCAAAGGGCACTTATGCCTGGCCACCAGGTCCATGGCCCATGACAGAGCACTTAACAAGAAGGACTGTGAAGTTGGACACTTCCGTTATTTGATCATTTTTCTGCCTTTATATTCTATGTTTTGATGCATTTTTCTGTGGTTTAAGATGGTGCTGGAAAGTGGCAACACGACATAACACTTTTCGCTGTATTTTGTGGTGAGATACATGTGACAATAAATAAATGAAATAAATCTTTGGAAATTATTAGTAACAGTAGAGTTTCTAAGAGGATAAAGACTCAAAGCAGAGGCCAAATATTTATGCACCGAAAAAAACAAGTCAGCGCACTCTTCTACATTTCCTGGTTGTGACTTGTACAGCCATCTTGGCACAAGCCGCGATATAAGTCAGCAATAGTGATGCTTTTGGGAATTAATTTTGCAAAGGGATTGCCTTCTGAAAGGACAAAATCAAGAAATACTTTCAAAAAAGGAAGAAAAATAGGCAAAAATAGAAACAAACATACAGAAGGTAAGAGAATGGATTTAGCTGCAGTTATAAAATCATAGGGAGAACTAATCAATGCAAATATGTAGAGATTTGAATTTTCTGGGTGAGCCAAAATGAGAAAAAAAATCATACAAAGCCCGTTGTATTCAAAGATCAATCAGTGTGATGGTGACCTAGTCACTGGGAAATCACTGGGCCATTTCCTAATGTTTTCTGTATTTTTTTGAAGAGATATTTAGTGTTTAAATTGAGTGTTATAACTCAGCAGGTCATGAACTGAAGTAATGACTCATTGTGCTTGGCTAAAGTCCTGAATGTAAAATAGTCATAGTCAGACAGCATGGAAACAAACCCTTCAGTCCAACTCATCCATGCCAACTAGATATTCCAAACTGAACTAGTTGATTTGTCTGCATTTTTTCCATATCCCTCTAAATCTTTCCGATAGGGCAGGACAGTAGCTCAATGTTTAGCAACGCTGTCTCTCAGCACCAGGAACCTGGGCTTGGTTCCAGCCTTGGATGACTGTGTGGGTTTGCTTTGAGTAGTCCAGTTTCCTCCCACAGTCCAAAGATGTGCAGGTTAGGTGGATTGGATATGCTAAATTGCCCCTTGTGTCCAGGGATGTGTGGGCTGGGTGGATTAGCCAAGGGAAATACAAGGATAGGGTAAGGGAGTAGTTCTGGGTGGGACTCAACACACCAAATGGCTTGCTTCCTGACCGTAGGAATTCTATTCATGTACCTGTTCAAACGTTTTAATTGTGTCCTCCTCTATCACTTCCTCTGGCAGCTCATTCCATACATGCACCATCCTCTGTGTGAAAATGGTATGCCTCAGGCAGCTTTTAAATCTTTCTTCTCTTAAAGAATTACACTAAATATGATGTACCATTTGTCAGTGAAACAAACTTAGTTGACCAAGATCATGCTGTGTGAGTATTATACTGTTGATTGAGGAAAAAGTGAGTACTGTTGATTGCATGACACAGAAATGGCGAAGCAATTGCTGATATGAGCAGCAGTGAGCAAGCTAACCTGGTCAAGGTTAACTAAAACCAAAGATAAGCCTTTTTCTGGGGAAAACAAGCAAATGTCCTAATGAATGGAAGATCATCTGACAAAGTTAACGGTCGGAGCCTGGGATGCACTGAGGATGGGGGATTTTAGTGCACATGTCCACTGGCCCCTTGAGGTAGCAGGACAGCTAGATAAAGTGGATAAGAATGCATATTGGATACTTCTCTGTTTTAGTGCAGGCAAAGATTTTAAGAGTAGAGAGCTTACACTGGAACAGTATGAAATATTGGTTAGACTACAGGTTGAGTATTGAGTATTTCCTGAAGAAGGGCTTACACCCGAAATTCTCCAGCTCCTCGGATGCTGCCTGGCCTGCTGTGTTTTTCCAGTACCACATTTTTCAATTCTGGTCTCCAGCATCTGCAGTCCTCACTTTCTCCAGGTTGAGTATTGTGCATAGTTCTGGAACCCACACTATAATAGCATTGGAGATTGCTGAACAGACGATTTACCAGAATGCTGTCTGGATTGCAGAATTCAGTAATGAAGAGAGATTGAATAGACTAGGGTTGTTTACCTGAGAGTAAAGGAAATTGAAAGGGGATATAATTGAGATGTATAAAATTAGAAGGGGTATAGATAGGGCAGATGGGAAGGTACTTTTCCCTTGATAGATGGATCCATGATTGGGACATCAATTTAAGTTAAGGGGCACGAGATTTAAAGTGGACAAACTTTTCACCCAGAGGGCGGTGAGAATCTGGAACTCACTGCCTATAAGGATGACAGATGCAGAAACCTTCATCTCATTTAAGAATTATTTAAGTTGCTTTGGGCCGAGTGCTGGAAAATGGAATTAGGACAGTTAGGTGTTTGTTTTCAACAGGCACAGACACAATGGCTGAAGGGCTTTGCTGTAGATCTTTCTGATTCTATCAGTATGGCAGTGGCAGATGACACAGTTGGGATGGCTACTACGCTCACATCTGCCCCCGACTCCATTGAAATTCTGGTATGCTGCTGGTGTCTTCCACTGTGAAAACTGATGCTAAGTACATATTCAGTTCCTCCGCCATCTCTTGGTTCCCCATTAGTTCTTCTCTAGCCTCATTTTCTGGTGGTTCAATGTCCACTCTTGCCTCTCTCTCTTACTGATTAGATATCTAAAAAAAAAACTTTGGCTTTTTTTATATTACTAATTAGCTTACTTGCAGATTTCATATTTTCTCCCTCATAGCTTTGTTTAGTTGTTCTCTGCAGGTTTTTAAGAGCTTCCCTATCATCTGGCTTCCCACTATTCCTCACCACATTGTGGAAAATAAGTTCCAGATTCCCACCATCTTCTGGGTATAAAGGATTTTCTTCACATATCCTCTCAACCTTCTGCTTACCTTCAATCTATGTCCCCTGATCATTGATTCTTCCATGAAGGGCGGAAGTTCCTTCCCATTTACTCTATCTATGCACCTCTTAATTTTATAGATCTCAATTATGTCTCCTCTTAATCTCCTCTGTATTAAGAAATACAGCACCAATCTGCCCCGTCTCTCTTCATAACTGAAATTCTCCAGACCAGGCAACATCCTTGTAAATCTTCTCTTCAGTGTAATTACATCTCTTCTATAAAGTAGATTCCAGAACTGCATACAGTAGCTGTGCCCTAACGATGTTGGATCCAGTTCCGGTTCTTAAACTCTGTGCCTCATCTAATAACCGTAAATATACCAGATGCTTTCTGAACCACTTTATCCAACTATCCTAATACTTTAAGGTGTGTACATGCACACCTCTGATTCCCAGGTTCCTTTATTCATCATGTATTCCTTTGCCTTGCTTATCCTGCCTAAGTATAACATGTTATATTTTTCTGGATTGAATTCCATTTGCCATTGATTATCCCATCTGACCAGCTTATCTACATCACCCCATAATGTAAGGATATCCTCCGCACTCGTTATCAGTCCACCAATTTTTGTATCATCTGTGAACTTCCTGATCAATCCTTTTACATTTCAATCTGAATCATTTATATAAACCATAAACAGCAAGGGACTCAACATTGATCCCTGACGAACCTCATGGACACAGACTTAGTCCGCAAAACACCACTCAACACTTACTCTCTGCTTCCTGCTATTCAACAAATTGTGGTTCCAATTTGTTAAATCTTTTTGAATTTCATGGGCCCTCATCTGTCCTGTCAGTCTCCCAGACAGGACCTTATCAAAAGGTTTGCTGAAGTCTAAGTAGAATATATCAAAAGCATTGCCTTTCATCTTCACATCTGTTCACCTGACCGAGTCATAGAATCGTACAACATGGAAACAGACCTTTTGGTCTATCTTGACCAGATATACTAAATAACTCCAGTCTCATTTGCCAGCATGTAGTCCCATCCCTCAAAATCCTTCCTATTCGTATACTCATCCAGATGCCTTTTAAATGTTGTAATTTTACTCACCTCCACCTCTTCCTCTGGCAGCTGATTCCATACATGCACCACCCTTTACATGAATAAACTGCCCCTCAGGTTCCTTTTAAATCTTTCCCCTTGCACCTTAAAACTTTGCTCTCTAGTTTTTGACTTCCCCACCCTGGGAAAAAGACTTAGTTTATTCACCCTATCCGTGCCCCTCATGATTTTATAAACCTCTATAAAACCTTCACCCTCCAATGCTCCAGGGAAAACAGCTCCAGACTGTTCAGCCACTCCTTGTAGCTCAAACCCTCCAACCCTGGCAACATCCTTGAAAATCTTTTCCGAACCTTTTCAAGTTTAATAACATCATTCCTATAGCACCGAGGTCCAGAATTGAACACAATATTCTAAAAGTGGCCTTAGCAATGTCCTGTACAGCAGCATCATGACATCCCAACTCCTATACTCAATGCACCGACCAATCAAAAACTTTAGTCCAGTTGATCAGACATGACCTCCCCTTAATAAAACCATGCTTCCACACTTTCAGTAGAAGTGGATACAAGAAGTCTGTGAGTATTGATCCATGAAAATTCCAGGCGAAAGTGAGGACTGCAGATGACAGACATTAGAGTCGAGAGTGAAAATCCTGATGAAGGGCTTTTGCCCGAAATGTTGATTTTCCTGATCCTCGGATGCTGCCTGACCTGCTGTGCTTTTCCAGCACCACACTCTTGACTATGAAAATTTCAACTGAGTCAAAATTTGAGCGTCTGGTTTAGCCCCTCTAGGTAAGAACAAATAGTGGTAATCAGCAATTAGAACATTCCACATCAATGATTTGGAGGATTAAAAATTCCTCTTAACGATGCTGTTCTTTTGGCTGCTAAGAGTTCCCTTAGGATTCTAAAATAATGTTCACAAAACAATATGCACATGTTTAGCGTGAAGCGCACTGGACACCATATTGGTGTAGGGGTTAACATGAGCATTAGACTTAACAGCTGCTACAATAATCGAGCAGGTAGATCGTAATGAAAACCAGTGTGTTATTTGGAGACAACATTTGCAGTTGTATTTTGAAGAAGTAGTCTCCTGCTTATGTAAGAATACAGAGACAACCCAATCAACTGAATGGCTGTCAATGAGGCAGCTCAGGTAGAAGAATTGCTCCCATGATGTACCTTCCTTTAAGAGGAAAATAGTTAACTTTAAATGCAACAGGCTAACTTTAAATGATGCAGGATAGCTTTAAATGCCACTCAGATGTGCTTGAGGTTTGCACATAGGTGCAGCCATTGAACAATGAGGTGAATGCTGGCAGAGCACAGAAATCATCATAATTATTAGACAGCACAATATTAGCAAACTGTCCACATTACACTGAAAGGGGATAGGCTGATTGGTCATTCTGATTCCTGCATCTGGTGTTGGAGGCTTTCCAATTTGCAACTCTTTCAGACAGGTAAGTGTTTATCAAACCACAACTATTTAGTTCCTGCTTTTCCCCTTTGGCCAAAATAAGCTCATTAGTGGTTTATCATTTTGCTTTCCATTTTCAATGATGCAGCACATGGGACACAGTGAGGATCCAGAAATTAATGGCATCATTGATGGCAGTTCAAGATACTGATTTAACATCTCATTAACAGAAGTAATTTGAAAGCTTTTCAAAGGGTTATCGTTTTGTCAATTCTATTTCCTTGTCTCCAGAAGACATTGATACCTTGCTGGCCATCATATGTTACTTCTCCAAAACCATTGCTTATGTGTGGGATTTGGCAAAGTGTCCAAACATGGGACCATTAAGGTTGAGCCCTCTCCTCACCCTACCTGATGTTCAGATGTATCAGTTTCAAACAGGAACTACTGAATGCAAATCAGGAGTGATATTGACAGGTAATTTCACCTTTTCTCCCCCAGCATACTAGAACAATCATTTTGACTACATTCAGATATGGTACTTCACTGCTCAGTATGTTTCACTGATCAGTATATGTCAAGGGAACAAGTAACAGACGATACATTTTTTAAAAAGGTGCTCCAGCAATAAGGTATATCTTAAATAACAATACTGTCACAGATTTTATGAAGAGAGCCATAATTTAAGGATAAGGAATAAACTATATTTTGACTCAGATGAAGAGAAATTTCTGCATCCAGAAGGTGGTGTGTCTGTGGGATTTACCGGCACAGAAAGTGGTTGAGACCAAAACATGTTTTCAAGGGGCAGGTAGGTACAACATTTGCGGCTAAAGAGATCAAAGGATATGGGGGGGAAGGGAGGGATTGGAGTATTGGACTCGATGATCAGCCATGATCCTAATGAATGGCAGAACAGGCTGGAGGAGTTGAACGGCCTGTGTCTGCTCCTATCTTCTATGTTTCTAAGAGTCACGTTATTGAATTGGTCATTGTCTTGCAGCTAAACTCAACTCTGTCTTAACCACATTTCCTTATCAAAGGAAAAAGACATTTATTTAGTTTGCAGCTCTGCAGGACTTCCCAAATGTTTTGCATCCAGTGAAGCACTTCTAAGTTGTGAACAGTTCTGCATTGTAGAACCTTGCAGACTTCCTGTTATGAACCCAGGGTCAATGTTTTGTGAGTAGAGGTCAGTAATTTTTTAAAAAATTGAACCTGCACTGAACTGCTCAACTTCATGCTGTCTGCACCAGGCAAGAAATCCCAGACATTTTTGTAATCCACATCTCTTGATCTTAAGATTATTGAGTTCTGCAATGGTTAAACCTGGTTTGTGCCCCTGTGCTTGAAAGCCTCTGATATGGCTCTCTTGGCCATAGAGGGGCTTGTGCTGTCTCAGATCGATGTGGATAGTATGGTGGGATGTGGTCTAAATGGACTTCTGTGAAGCATTTGACAAAGTCCACATGGCAGATAGTTAGGAAATGTTAAACATTATGGGATTCAGGGGAATGTGGAAGTTGAATCCAATATTTGCTCAGTGTCAGCAAATAGACGGTAATGATTATCAGATATTTCTCCAAATGGACAGTGGTTTCTCGTGGAGTTCCACACGGCTCAGTTGGGCACGTGCTGTTTACAGTATATATTAGTGATTGAGATTAAGTGTTTGAGAAATTTGAGAACCACACATAAATTGGCTGAATAATTAATGGAAAAGAGGGTCATTGTCAATCACCCTCTTTTCCATTAATTACTCAACTGGTTGAGTGAGCAAAAAAGTGCAATCCAATTCAGACAAGTGTAAAGTTTTATATTTGAGGAGAGTACAAAGCAAGGGAATAAAATGGATGTGTATTGAAAATGTTAGAGGAATTGAGGGATCTCACAATGCATGCCCAAAGATCCTTGAACAGGTAGATAAAGTGGTAATGAAGGCATATGGGATGTTTCCTTCATTGGGTTAGGTATTGAATACAAGAGCAGGGATGTAATATTGGAACAATATAACTCAATGGTTAAAACTGGAGCACATTACAGAAAAGACATGATAGCTCTTGAGAGACTGAGTACAGAGCAGATTCACATGTATGTTGTCAAGGTTTTAAAATTGTAGTTGTAGTTAAAATTAAGGTTTGGGTGGGACAGAAGAGGTTAAGGCCTGATTTATTTGTGGCATACAAAATACTTAAGAGCTTGAAAAGAGTGGACAGAGAAGAGCACAATTACCAGGGGATGCAAATTTAAGGTGACTGATCAAACAATTAGAGGAGATATGATAAAAATGTTATTCAGCTGGAGGATTTTGAGTTTCTAGAATTCGTTACCCAGTTTGATGGTTGAGATGGAAAGCCTCAAGTCATTTAAAATGAATCTGAAATTGGACCTGAAGTGCTGGAACCTGGAGGGAAATGGACCAGGTACTGAAAAGTGGAAATAAGATGGATAGGAAATTTACTCAGCCAGTAGAGACATAATGGGCTTCATTTCATCCTTCCACGCTGTAATTTTTGAAAAAATTGTTGTCGCTTATTTTCTACGGTTCTAAACTGATACAGCACACCGCAGCAGCAAGAGTTCTGTGTCTATTGTTTTTGGGTGACAATGTTAACAAACAGAAAACCTGCATTCCAGGTGCAATTCTGGCCTATGTTAAAGGCTAGAATCATAAAAGGAGGGCAATTAACTTACCAGGTCTGTGCTGGCCCTTGGAAAGAAACATCAATGAGTGACAATCTTCTACCCTGTGCTTGCACATTCTTTCTTTTCAGATAATAAACCAATTTTCTCTTGAATACCTCCACTACAGTTTCAAGCAGTTCATTCTTGATTCTAACCATTCACTACCTGAAACATGTTTGCTCATGTCAGCCACTGTTTCTTTTGAAAATTATATGAAACAAATGTTTCTGAGTGGACTTGACAAGATAAATGTTAGGATGATATTTCCTCTCATGAAGGAAATCTAGAACTAGGAGGCATAACTTGAAAATGAGAGAAACTTGGATAAAGTATAATCTGTGAGGACAGTGAGAATTCCAAAAGAAAATTGACAAGTTGGTGGAATGGGCAGGTAGACGATGGATGAAGTTCAATGCAGAGAAATGTAAGATGATGCACGTTGGTAGAAAGAGCATTGAAAAATAATATAAAAATGTGGTACAATTTTAAAGAAAGTGCAGGAACAGAAGGATCTGGGTGTACATATGTACAGATCATAGGAGGACAGGTGAAGACAGTTAAAAAGCAATCAGTGCTCTCAGGTTTATTAATATGGGCATAGAGTACAAGAGAAAATGGTGATATTGAATTTGTACAAGTCTCTTGTTAGACCTCAGCTGAAGTATTGTATATTTTCATGGACACCCCATTGTAGGAAAGATGTGAGTGCAGAAGTAATATACAAGAGTGGTTACTGAAATGAAACACCTCACTCATGAGGATAGATTGAAGAAGTTGGGATTGTTCTCATTAGAGAGAAGACTGAGAGATGATTTGACAGAGGTTTTAAAAATCATGAGTGGACTAGATAGAATAAATAGGAAGAAGTTGATCCTTCCCATGAAAAGGAACAAGGAAAAAGGGCATAGATTAAAAGAAAGGGTGTTACAGTGGCTCAGTAGGTGGCACTGCAATCGCACAGCGCCAGGGGCCCGGGTTCGATTCCAGCCTCGAGTGACTGTCTGTGTGGAGTTTGCACATTCTCCCCATGTCTGTGTGGGTTTCCTCCGGGTGCTCCGGTTTTCTCCCACAATCCAAAGATGTGCAGGTCAGGTGGATTGGCCATGCTAAATTGCCTATAGTGTTAGGTGCATTAGTCAAAGGGAATTGGGTCTGGTTGGGTTACTCTTTGGAGGGTCAGTGTAGACTTGTTGGGCTAAATGGCCTGTTTCCACACTGTAGGTAATCTAAATTAATGTGCAAAAGAAACAATGGTGACTTAAAAAAAACATTTTCACTCAGCCAATAGTTAGGGTATGGAATGCACTGTCTGGAAGTATATTGGAGCAAGTTTAATGGGGCATTCAATGGCACTGGATGATTGTTTGGATGGTAATAGTGTGCTCGAGTTTAGTAAAAAGGCAAGAGAGTGTGGTTAGGTAATGACCTTTTTTAAAGAGCTGGTGTAGAGATGATGGGATGAAAGGCCACTGCTCCTGCACCATACCAATTCTCTGATTCTGTGATCTCCAATTCAAGGTAGCAATGAAGAGGAATTTTCTCTATTAGAGGGTTATTATGCAATGGATTTTTCTTCCAGAGCGAGCAGTGGAGGCTAGGTCATTGACTCTCTTCAATATCGTGTTAGTGAGAGTTTTGATCAGGTGAAGTGTTATGGGATAACAAGGATGCTGGAGTTAAGTTTATGATTATTAAATGAGCAGGTTCAATGAGCTGAATGATCTGCTCCTGCTCCTAATTCTTCTTCTTGTTTGACATAACAACCAAATTTTGAACATCAAGCTCCCACATCAAGCAATTGGATAATGACAATTGGCTCTCCTGATATTAGTTGAGGGATAAGTATTAGATTAGATTCCATACAGAGTGGAAACAGGCCCTTTGGCCCAAGAAGTCCACACCGATCCTCTGAAGAGTAACCCATCTAGACCCAATTCCCTCTGACTAATGAATCTAACACTATCGGCAATTTAGCATGGCCAATTCACCTGACCTGCACATCTTTGGACTTTGGGACAAAACCAGAGCACCCGGATGAAACTCACGCAGATATGGGGAGAATGTGCAAACTCAATATAGACAGTGGCCCGAGGTGGGAATCACGCCCGGTCCCTGACGCTGTGAGGCTGCAGTGTTAAGCCACAGTGCCGGCACATATTAGCCGAGGCATTGGGACAATTCCTTGCTTTATTTAAATTAACCAGGGATTATTCAGCTGAAACTTCAATTTAGCATGTTTGCTGTGATTATACCACATTTGTTTAGTATTGCATTGGAGAAGCAGGAAATATTTATTGCGTTCAAGTCTCTGAAACTTGCAGACTTCTGACTCAGAGACAACTATGCTATCACTGAGCCATGCAAACTTGTAAAGTTCCTAGCACTAATCCTGCTGAAATGCATTAATATACAAGGACACAGAGAAAAGTAACTTTGTTTCGTTTCCCATTTTGTTTTTGCAAGGTTTGTTTCACTCATTGAAATGACTAATAAATTTGGTGGAGCCAAATAAATCTTCAGAACTATTATGATCTACATTAATGCACATCAACTCCCAGATCATTTCTATTGGAACAATTGCTTCTTACATTATGACTGAAGGCAGTGTCCCTGAGCCAAGTTCTCTTGACTTTTTTAAAAAAGAATGTAGTAACATTTAGGTTTTGACAAGTACGCATTCTGCTCAGTAGCAACACTACACCGGCTACTCTGCTTCAAGATCAACTAGAGCATTCTCAGACTTAAATATCATTTTCTGTGAATACATGCTCAGAAATGCTGTTTGATTGTCCAATTCTTGGCATGAGTTTGCTTTTCTGTAATTCCCCCTTGGATACAGTTGTGTGAATTGACTGAACTAATTGACTGCTCGGAAGACATAGTTATGCAGCTCCAGAACTCCTGTGCAGTGGTTGATTTTGGACGTGGATCATGTTGTTTGAGTGTCAGATGAATTTTTGAAGTTTGTAAACTGAGGGTGATTTGTCATATGAGAAGAGACATCTGAAAGACATGGTCTGGTTTCATTCTGTACTAACTGTTACAGTACAACGAGTGTATGACGGATCATAACGATAACAAGTACTCCAAACATTCTCTGAGATATCTTATGTTTGAACTGTGAAGACTTCCAAAATGACTGGCTAGATTGTCCAATTTTGGCCATTCTTCAGAACGAATGTCTACCTCATAGGGATAATGCAGATGAGATTAACCAGAATTGAACAAGAGATAAAGGAATCCAAACATGCAGAGTGAGACAAGCAAAGCTAAGATTTTTCTTGTTAAACCAAAGATGTTACAGGCCTGATAGTTCAACTGGCCATACTTTCTACTTCATAAATTTATGACTCTTTTTAGGTAATTTGGATGTCACAGAGAGAAACGTCAAGAGGAACGTGACATTGACAGTGTAGTTGGTTGTGTACCCATGCCATGAGCATCAATTTGCAGAATTCCTTCAAACAAGAAGTGGACCTGTATTGGACAAGAAAATAAACTCTGGTGCAGGGAAGGTGTCTGGGTATATGTCAGTGGATGGAATTTCATGAAGTTATTGATAGGAGAAGAGCACAATAGGAGAGGAACAAGGATTCCTTCCAGACTTCCAAAGATCAACTTTTATCCTCCATGTCTTCACTATCGCCATCACCCTCACTCCTTCTGGCACTGTTCTTCCCCATCACACCTTCCCCCAACAAAGAATGGTCCCAGGAATCACCATTCTACTAGATTTGTTCGGTTTCTTTGTTGGATCCGGTACTGCAAGTGACTTGGAGACATTGGAGGCCACCCCCGTTTCCCCACTCCTGCCCACGATTTTGTCAGATTGCAAAGTCAATTGTGTTGTGATGCTACCCCTTTTAGAATTAAATCTCCACCTGCCAGCAACAGAAACATCAACCGATATCGAACTCAGCAAAGAAAAGATTCCACAGGGGAGGAAGGTTGCAGTCTCTCACTGGCAAGGTCTCACAGCCAACTCTAACATCTTCATTTTGTGATTCCAACTCGTTCAGGTTAGGGAGATGAGATGGGGGAATCCATGATAAGGTTCAATTGACTTACACGGAATGTTTCTGTATGACAATAACCTTGACTATATTTCCACTTTGGATGAAAGCTAACAGGAGTTACCTTTTCTTTGATAGTAACTGGAGAATGATTTCCCTAATTTTAAGGAATTACTTTTCACAGAAATCTGCTGAATGTTGTTAAATCATGATGTTAAGGGAAGTATCCTCATCAAAATGCTACCAAGGTATCCCAAACTGGCCTATACATTGTGTTTCATAGTTATATAAAATCCATTAATGAAGGTACATTATCAGATGGACTTTATCATAGAATCCCTACAGTGTGGAAGGAAGCCCACACCATGCCTCTGAAGAGCATCCAGGGCCACCCTATCCCTGCATTTCCCATGGCTAATCCACCTATCCTGCACAGCCCTGGACAGTACAGGGCAATTTAGCATGGTCTATCCACCTAACATGTGGCCTGTGGGAGGAAACTGGAGCATCCAAAGGAAACCCACACAGACACAGGGAGAACGTGCAAACTCCACACAAATTTGAAAATCACACAATGGCAGGTTATAGTCCATTTGGTTTATTTGGAAGCACTAACTTTCAGAGTGCTCTGAAAGCCCGTGCTTCAAAATAAACCTGTTGGACTATTAACCTGGTGTTGTGTGATTTTTAACTTTGTCTACCCCAGTCAAACACTGGTATCTCCAAATCATGTCCACACAGACAGTCACCTAAGTGTGGAATCAAACCTGAGTCCTAGGCACTATGAGGCAACAATGCTAACCACCTGAGGGACTGTGCCACCCACTTAGCAAAGAGGATGTGAGCAAGTTCAAAAGCAATCAGAAACAATCACTGAAGCTGATTCTAGGTAGTAGGTACCAACTTGGTATTATGTTGGACTGTTAATCTAAAGACCCAGGTAATGTTTTGGAGACCCGAGTTTGAATTATGCCATGACAGATGGGGGAATTTTAATTCAATAAAACCTGGAATTAAGAGCCTAATGATGACCATGAATCCATTGTCGATTGTCAGTAAAAAGACATTTGGTTCACTAATGCCCTTTAAGGGAAGGAAACTGTCATCCTTACCTGATCTGACTCCAGATCCACAATGACGTTGATGCTTAACATCTTAGAGATTGGCAATAAATGCTGACCTGGCCAGCGACATCCATATCCTATGAATGAATTTAAAAAACTTAATATGTGCACCTAACTGAAATGTGGAAATCTTCTTCTTAACTTGAG
The DNA here is from genome assembly GCF_004010195.1 of Chiloscyllium plagiosum. Classification (NCBI taxonomy): domain Eukaryota; kingdom Metazoa; phylum Chordata; class Chondrichthyes; order Orectolobiformes; family Hemiscylliidae; genus Chiloscyllium; species Chiloscyllium plagiosum. Next base: position 105,726,165 of record NC_057712.1, on the reverse strand, counting down.
GTGAAAGCTTTTGAATCATACCTCCTCGTTGACACTCTCTCTTGCCCCAACTTCAATAAAGTAAATTAAAGAGGAAAGACACCATTTCACAAACAAGGTATGAAATAAATTGATGATGAGACAGCCTACTGTCCTACTTTATAAAATTCATAAATAGCCAGTAATTGATTGGGAATTTAACAAACACAACCTGACAACACATGATCTATGGATTTGAATATAAAATACAGAGAGCATGGGACCTTTCATTTCTACTCGATAAACTAAGGAGACCTACATTTTGCTGTAATCATTTGCATCCGGAACTGTTTGTAATTATGCAATTATTTTATTATTTTATACTTTGTTTTTATTTTGTTGGCTTCAGCTATGAAATGAGTAATGGTGTTTTTATTTGTGTCATCATCAAATATGGCATGAGCCACTAACAGTTTTTCAATAAACGAATATATCCATCAAAATGTCTCCAATCTCCTTTTACTGTGTCTGAAATATGTTTAAAATAAGGGTTATTTTATTTTCTTGCTGATTCTGTAATCTTCTATTGTAATCTATCATATTCATGATCAATAATGGAGTTGGAAGTTGACCAGTACAGAATTATCCATGTTGGCATGTCACAGTAGGAAACTTATGTGATCAGGATAGTAATAGCTAAGAGGAAGAAAACTGATTCTGACATACACTGAGAAACTCAGCAAGCTACTGTGCAAACAGCTTAGTGTCATATAAAGAAATCCCGACAGTATAAGGCTAGAAACCATGAATAAAAATGTAAACACCCTTGAACATGGTTTCCTAATACCATCTGTACTTTTAAGGGCAGAAAGTGAATATAGCTTTGAGGTGCTTGTAGAGATTCAGCATTGAGATCCATGGGCACAATACTTTATTAGGATTTGTTCAGCCTCTACCATTGATTCATGGAATGCTTTATTTTATTATGAGTATAAATGCTAATATTGTTTCTGCTATTTTTGACATCTATGATTCTTAATGTCCATTCTCACTTGTTCTGTGAGATACGATGGGAAGCATTGTGTAAAAATGGCTGATATTAAAGTTGACAAAATGAGAAATATTGACTCGATCTTTGATTTCAGTATCAGATGCATGAAGTTGGGAACTTTGCTGACTCTATCCCACCCCATGTCTCACACTCAGACTTATTGCACATCAGACCCTCCTTGCCAAAATATGCCCCTGTATTCATCCCTCATGATCCCTTACATTGACTATATCAACCTATGCTGCTGTAACCATCTCCATAACCATTTATAGCCTGTATACCAATATCACACAAACTTGTGCTAACAATGACATTCCCACTATTACCCACTGCTCTTATATCTGTTATGCCAACTCACTCTTTCAACATTGACAGACATAAGAAGCCATTACGACTGTATGCAAAATAACATTCTAAATATATATGGCAGACTTCACATATTTAAAAAAAAACCTTCATTGATAAAAGCCTGTTCAGTACTTTTAAATCCCTTTAAGCATTAATCATTTCTGAAAATAAATATTGTGTGTTCATAGCCCCATTAAAGTCTGATAATCTCTTTGCTTTAAGCATTTTTCAATCATTCATGGCACTTGGCCATCACCGACTTGGTTGGTATTTATTGCCCATTTCTAATTTCATTTGACAAGGTCCTACTGAGCTACCTTCTTGAGCAACTACAATCTTTTTGGTGTAGATACACACATAATGATGTCAGGAGGACACTTTCAGAATTTGGACCCAGTGTCAAGGCAGGAATGTCAATATATAGTACATGATTTGGAAGGGCCTGAGCAGGTTGTAGTTTTCCCATGTATCTGCTGCCATTGTCTTTCTAGGTGGTAGGGGTGACAGATTAGAAAGGTTTAATAAAATAAGCCTTGTTGAATTGTTGAAGTGCATCATTTTGATGGTATGCACTGCTGCCACCAACACTAAGGAAGTGAATGTTGAAAGTTTTGAATATGGTGCAACTTTGTCCTGAATGATGTCAAGCTTCTTGGGTATTGTTGGAGCTGCACTCATCCTGGCAAGTGGAGTGTAAGCCAACAAACTAATGGCTTGTACATTTTAGAAGACAGACAGATTTTGAGAAATCAGGATGCAAATTACTCACCACAGAATATCCATGTAATTCCCTGTTTATAGTCACTGCATTTATTTGACTATTCCAGGACAGTTACTGTTTAATGGTAAACACCAGAATATTGATAGTGGGGAATTCAGTGATGACAATACCATACAATGTCAAAGAAAATGTTGTATTGTCATTTGCATGAGATGGTCATTGCCTGGCACTTGTGAGGTATGAATGTCACTTGCCATTCTATCTTATTCATTCAGATAGCACTTATTGCTGATTGCATTGAGTTCAGAACTTAGTCAGAAAGCAGTAGCATTGCTGTCACACGTATGTAAGACCGGATAAAGAAACCAGATTTCCCTCCCAAAAGGATACATGTGAATCAGATGTTTTTTTTGAAAATTGACGATTAGGCAATTATTGTAAAGACCACATCTTATTTATGTTCTGTATTTTTAATTGCAGACTGAAATCTGTTTTACATGCCGAAGGTTGTGGAAAAAAATGACTGCACTTTTTAAAAGCAAGTTGCCTGATAATCATTGTAAGTGTTGTTTACACTGGTGCTTGTTCAACCAATCGGGAGGTCATTATAGCCAAGCTGGAGGCATAGGCTGTGTATGATTAATCCAGCAACAAGTGGTTGATTATTCAGCAGAATGGTGACATGTTGTTAAAAAACATGTGATTGACTCCCAGGTAGCTTGTGGGTTTGAATGTTTCAGTCAAAAATCATCAGACCTCCAGAAATGAAGGAGCTGTCTTTCTCTCCACAATGAAAATATCTCAAGCCTGAAGAAATTCAATTTATTTCTTCTCATAATTATTGCTGTAGGCTGTGACTTTTAACTAATAAATCAGGGACTTGGCAAGTGTGAATGTGTTCCTTTATTTATCAAGTGAAAGTACCCATAGAAGGAAAATCGACAGTGACATTCTCTATGGATAGGCAAAATTGTAGAACAGGCCAAAGTTTTGTACACAGATTTTGTTTTGATATTTCATGTTCAAGTAACACCATCCCAGTCTTTCAGATTGCCCATGACTTCCATTTTCTTTTGTATATGGCTGAATGCATGAATAAGAGGCGTTTTACAAGAGGGTTCAAGTGTTTTAAACAAACACGAAGAACTGCGGATGCTGGAAATCTGAGACAAATACAAAGGGTGCTGGAGAAACGCAGCAGATCTGGCAGCATCTTTTGAGAGAAAGAAAACTAAGTTAACATATTGATGTCCACACTTAAAGGCGCAAGACTCCCCTTTATTTTCTTAGACGCATGATGCTTGGAATCAGCCTTTGTGCCTTGTTTCTCAAGAGAAAATAACTGAAGGAAGTACTCAAATACAGACAGAACAAGGTAATGTTTAATTGTTACTTGCTCAGATTAGAAGTTTGTTAATATAATAATGTTTCTTAAAGCATCCCATACTGAACAACAACATTTTTATTGCACAGTTGCCTTCTAGCAAGTTGAATTAAATAATCTCTGATCTTGAATTAAATCCATGATTATAAATTGAAATGACACTGAGTCAGGGTTGCTTCAGTTACAAATGACTGCAAGCTGCCCTTACATGTATCTACCATTCTGACAGCTGGCAGATGGTTACAGTCCCAACTATTTGATATGGTCTATTAAACACTCTCCATCTTAGAGATGGCATTTTTAAAATATAGCTGACAGCTTTTTGATCAAATGGCACATCTTTAGTTTGCATTTTGAGTTTATTAATGATCCTTCACTGCAGCATTATTTTGGTTTAGCTTCTGTGCTGATATTTCCACCTTACCTGAAGATGTGGGATTTTGAAACCAGACATTTGAAAGAATATGTTGAATCGATAAGCTTTGCTTTTTGATGTTTCTTCATCCCTCCCACTGAAACTTTTAATATTTACCCCCAGCAAAATTATAGAACATGCTGAAATTTTGGAAACAGAATTTTTTTGATATTTTGCATTCAAGTAATATCTGCACTGCATTAAACAGATAATCTTAAATACACACTGAAATGGAAGTTGTTAAAAATATGCAATGTAATATAAATACTGTATACCGAGGAAGTCAATCCGAGTGTTCCCCAACAAGAAACCCTGGGTGAATCAGGACATACAGAACCAGCTAAACACCAGGTGTGAGGCCTTCAGATCAGGAGACTCACTCAAATATAAGGAAAACAAATATGGCCTTCACAGAGCCATTAAGACAGCCAAGGACCAATACCGATCCAAACTAGAGACCCAGACAGACACCTGGTGACTATGGCAAGGACTGAATGACATCACAGGTTCTAAAAAGAGACAGTGCGAGATAGCAGATAACGACATATCTCTCCCAGATCATCTCAACACCTTCTATGCTGGCCTTGAGCAGAATTTCAGCGGAGAGGTAACACCTATTCCAACAAGTTGTGACAAACCTATCCCAACAGTCACTGTATCAGAGGTTAGATCAATTTTCCTTCCTGTGAATCCAAGGAAAGTGATGGGACCAGATGGAGTACTAGGCCATGCACTCAGAGCATGCACAGATCAACAGGCAGAGGTCTTCTCGGTCATCTTCAACCTCTCCCTGCAGCAGGCCACTGTCCCTGCCTGTTTGAAGAGGGCCAACATCATCCCTGTGCCAAAGAAGACGTACGCAGCATGTCTCAATGACTACTGCCCAGTGGCCGTCACTTTGGTGGTCATGAAGTGCTTTGAAAGGCTGGTCATGGTATTAATCAACTCCAGCCTCCCCACTACTCTTGACCCACTCCAATTTGCCTATCGGACCAACAGATCCACATCAGATGCCATATCACTTGCCCTTCACTCCTCCCCAGAACATCTTGACACCAAGAACAGCGCTACATAAGAATCCTACTCATTGACTACAGTTCAGCCTTCAACACTATTATCCCCTTGAGACTGATTACTAAACTTAGTGACCACAGGCTAAGCCCCACTCTCTGCAACTGGATCCTCAGTTTCCTGACCCACAAGCCACCATCAGTGAAGATTGGGGACAATATTTCATCCTCACTAACACTCAACACTGCAGCTCCCCAGGGGTATACTCAGTCCCCTACTGTACTCACTGTATACCCATGACTGTGTCACCAAATATCAGACTAATGCCATTTACAATTTTGCTGATAACACCAACATAGTCGGTCAAATCTCAGCTGGTGACGAAACTACAGACGGAAGGTGGAAGATGTGGAAAAATGGTACACTGAGAACAACCTAGCTCTCAATGCCAGCAAAAACCAAGGAACTCATTATTGACTTTCGGTGGAATGTTACTCATGCCCCCCCTACACATTAACAACACAGAGGTGGAACAAGTAGAGAGGATCAAGCTCCTGTGAGTGGTTATTCACAACAAGCTTTCTTGCACTCTTCATGTGGATGCACTGGTTACAAAGGCTCAACAACGTCTCTTCTTCATCAGGTAGCTGAGGAAATTTGGCATGACGATGAATACCCTTGCCAATTTTCATAGGTGCACCATCGAGAGCATTCTGTCTGGATGTATCACTACCTGGTATGGCAACTGTACCATTCAAGATCGGAGATGGTTACAGAGAGTGGTGAACTCAGTCCGGACAATCACAAGGGCCAACCTCCCATTTACCAGGCCCGCTGGCAAGAAAAGGCTGCCAGCATTCTTAAAGATCCATCCCACCGTGGCCATGCTTTTCTACAACCACTACCATTGGGGAGAAGGTACAAAAGCCTGAACACACCCACTAACCAGTTTAGTAACAGTTTCTACCCGACTGCTGTTAGAATACTGAATAGACTCACAAACTCCTAACATTCGCCTGTGCCTGTGTTTTTATTTTTGCCGCTGTTCACCTATTATTTAGGATCTATGCTTTTAACTCTGTCATCTGCCTGTATTGTTCACAAAACAAAGCTTTTCATTGTACCTTGGTACATGTGACAATAAATTCAATTCAATTCAATAATGTTCTGTTTATTGCTAGTTTATGTACATGACTGCCTTTATTAGATTAGATTCTCTACAGTGTGGAAACAGGTTCTTCAACCCAACAAGTCCACACCGAACCTCCGAAGAGTCACCCACCCAGACTCATTTCCCTCTGAGCTGAAAATGTGTTGCTGGAACAGCGCAGCAGGTCAGGCAGCATCCAGGGAACAGGAGAATCGACGTTTCGGGCATAAGCCCTTCTTCAGGAACCCTTCTTCAGCCCTTCTTATGCCCGAAACGTCGATTCTCCTGTTAGAACATAGAACATAGAAGAATACAGCGCAGTACAGGCCCTTTGGCCCTCGATGTTGCGCCGATCCAAGCCCACCTAACCTACACGAGACCACTATCCTCCATATGCCTATCCAATGCCCGCTTAAATGCCCATAAAGAGGGAGAGTCCACCACTGCTACTGGCAAGGCATTCCATGAACT
>NC_057712.1:105713678-105719213 GCF_004010195.1 Chiloscyllium plagiosum | reverse complement strand
ACAACTCCACCGACTTTTGTATCATCCGCAAACTTGCTCACCCAATCTTCTAACCCCTCTTCCAGGTCATTTATAAAAGTGACAAACAGCAATGGTCCCAAAACAGATCCTTGCGGAACACCGCTAGTGACGGCACTCCATGAAGAAACTTTGCCATCAACTACTACCCTCTGTCTTCTTCCATCCGGCCAATTCCTAATCCAAACCTCCAACTCACCCTCAATGCCATATCTCCGTATTTTCTGCAGTAGCCTATCATGGGGAACCTTATCAAACGCCTTACTAAAATCCATATATACCACATCTACCGCTTTCCCCTCATCAACCTCCTTCGTCACCTTTTCAAAGAATTCAATAAGGTTTGTGAGGCACGACCTGCCCTTCACAAAACCATGTTGACTATCCTTGATCACATTATTCCTATCCAGATGTGCATAAATCCTATCCCTTACAATTCTCTCTAAGACTTTGCCCACAACAGAAGTGAGACTCACCGGCCTATAGTTACTAGGGTTATCCCTACTCCCCTTTTTGAACAAGGGATCCACATTTGCTATCCTCCAGTCTTCTGGCACTACTCCTGTAGACAAAGAGGACATAAAAATCAAGGCCAATGGCTCTGCAATCTCCTCCCTTGCTGCCTGACCTGCTGCGCTTTTCCAGCAACACATTTTCAGCTCTGATCTCCAGCATCTGCAGACCTCACTTTCTCCTCATTTCCCTCTGACTAATGTACCTAACCCTATGAGGAATTTAGCATGGCCAATTCACCTGATCTGCACATCTTTGGACTGTGGGAGGAAACTGGAGCACCCGGAGGAAACCCACGCAGACAAGGGGAGAATGTGCAAACTCCACACCGACAGTTGCTGGGGCTGGAATCGAACCTGGGACCCTGGTGCTGTGAGGCAGCAGTGCTAACCACTGAGCCACCATGCTGCCCTTATGTTTCAAAATTATATATTATGTTGATATGCATTTACCTATGAGGAGAAAGTGAGGTCTGCAGATGCTGGAGATCAAAGTTGAAACTTTATTGCTGGAACAGCACAGCAGGTCAGGCAGCATCCAGGGAACAGGAGATTCGACGTTTCGGGCACGGACCTGTGCCCGAAACGTCGAATCTCCTGTTCCCTGGATGCTGCCTGACCTGCTGTGCTGTTCCAGCAATAAAGTTTCAACATGCATTTACCTATCAATTAGATAATACTTCCATGGTTCTATATTCTATAGAAGTAAAGTAGTACATCAGGTTAGATTCTAAAACTCTCCCTCGGTCATCATAAGTCATCACTTCGAATTGCAATGCTGAGCCGAAGTCATTTTCTTTATACAGAACAATTTTTGTGTTTAAATAAACACGCTTCATATAATATTTCATTCCTAAGTATTAATATTTCCCATTAGTTAAAATACAAATACAATCTCTGCTGAAACCATATTGACATTAAAGGGTTCAATAAAACATGGGAGATCAACTCTTTAAGGCTTTTTCTTTTGTCTTTTGACAGTTTATTCTTTTCAAGTCCATGGTGACTTTCTTTGATCACTTAGTAATTACCTAAATGTTCCATCAGACTGTTTCTTACAATCGAACCAATAACCTGACACAATTAATGTCAAATTGAAGTGTCTGCATTTACCTCTATTATGCCTCATTAAATCACAGAATCACAGAAATATTATGGTGCTGGAGGCCATTCAACCCATTCTGCCTGCACTGACTCATTAAATCAGCAACATTACTTGTTTTAAAAGCGACATTAGATCCACTAAATTACTCACATTCACTTAATTTCATCTGCCTTAAATCACTGTTATTCTACACTGTCCCTCAACTTTGAAGGTACTGAAATAACAAATATTTTACTTTTTTGTTGTCTATTAACTATATCTTTAATCTGCCTATATTTTCCTTTGAAACTCTCTTCTTCATAATATCTTAATATTAATATCTTAATAAATTTTAATCCATTTGCTGGAAATATGAAGTAAAAGAGGCATCAAAACGAATTGAACTCATGGTCAAGATGGCTACCTAATTAATTTTACAGTACGTTTCACATTCCAATCCCATCGAGGCAGAGACAGCATATAGAACTTTATAGGTTCCAAAAAGAAAAGTCAACAAATGATTAACAAAACTTTCCCTGTGGCCATAAATGCACCGAATGGTTAATTCAAAATGGGACTTCTACCCTTTTAAAACAAGATAGCCCACCTCCATCAACATTCCCATATTAGATGATGCCGAGACTGTAAGCAGTCCCATGAAGTAGGGCTGATGGATCCTAGAACCAGGAAAGTCTTTGGATACGGTGTGTTTATTGCAACTTAGGAAGGGTGGTACAGGAGAGCAGAATTGTGGGTCTGGGCAAGTAGGAAGGAAGGGAGAGTGCTAACATTTCTGATGGTGCCCCACATCGGTAAAGGGCACCTTCTGGAAATAGTACCCTCTTCCAACCAATATTTTCAAAACAAAACTTTTAGCTTCAATGAGTGGGTTGCTGACTTCACAACCCTCCCCAGTGTTATGGGGTAAAATTGAATGTCAGTGCCCTTCTGCTATAAACAAAAACAGTGGGGGAATGTAATATCCAGCCCAGCACGTCTTCAAAAACAATCAAAGACAATGATCTCAGATGCATATGGATGAACTGTATTTCTACTCTCTCAAAACCCATTCAGTTAAATCAAGTTAAAATTAAGTGCTCAATCTATTGGATTTTCACTGTTGCTTATATCAATATAAGCTGTTCCTTTCAGCTTGATGCTATCTCTTTATTTGTTGGTCATGTTGTCTCAACTATGCATGTGGAGCCTTGTGCTTAACAGCTAATCAATGACTCCCCCCTGTGTTGGCTGTAAAATGGACTTCCCACTGGCGTCCCAATTTCCATGCTATTGGCCCCAGAATAAAATGAACAGCAGGAGCTGCAACAGAAGCAAGATTAATGAGATGAACAGAGGAAAGTGAGAACATCCCGTACTTTGGATCTAGTGGAATGTATCGAACTAGTCTCACTTTCCAAGAGTTTTCATGAGCAGAGTCTCAGGTTGCTGAACTTCAGTCATGAGCTGCATCTTAATCTTCTTCTTGTTTACCTTCCCAATACCAACATGCTGTCTGTGAACTCATCTGTCCATGATTTTCAACTGCTTTTAAACTATTCCATTTTTGTCCTGACAATCGAGCCTCTCATCCTCACTCCTTTAATAGCTGGTACTGAGTGAGACTTCTTCCCTCTTGTCTCTAACAGACTTGACCTTGTCTAATGTCCCAGCTTCAGCCTTCTTTTTAGACTCTATCTATCTGAACCATGTTAACTCCAAAATCAATGCCCAACTCTCCCCTAAGTCCATGTTTGACTTCTTCTGATATGGTGGCTGAAGAATCTCCCTCCTGAAAAGTCCATTGATCCAGGAAGGGCCTAAAACAAATGTGGAATCTCTTTTAAAGAAAAAGTTCGCTCATAAGTTGTGGACATCTCTGAATAAACCAGAGTTTGCTCTTAAGAGTTCACCACATTGTTGATGGTCTGAAATCAAAGGTAGGCTAGACCAGGTAAGGATAGCAGATTTCTTTCTCTGAAGGACATTGGTGAATCAAATAGGTTTTTAGAACATTTAGTAATGGTCCACTAGGTTTGGAATTTACACATTGGAGTTTAGAAGAATGAGAGATAATCTTGTTGAGTGCTAAGAGGGTGGTTTCCCCACATGGGAGGGTCTAGGACCAGAGAGCGTGGTCTCAGAGGGAAGGGATGCCAATTTAAGACTGAGATGAGGAGGAATTTCGTCTCTGAGAAGGCTGTGAGTCTTTGGAGCACCTTGCCTCACAGAGCTGTGGGGGCTGACAACTTTATGGACATTTAATTCTGAGATAAACTCTTGATGAATAGGGTAATCTGGGATATAGGAAAAGGGTCAGAAAGTGAGCATGAGGGATGTTGGTTCAGCCATGATTCTATTGAATTGCAGAGCAGACCCGAGGGGCTGAATGGCCTACTCCTGTTGTTGTTTCTTGTGGTCTTTTCTTCTTCTGGCTACATGGCCCCCATTAGGCCAGCTGTTAATTCTAGATTTGTATTGAATTCAAACTTCACCGTCTTCATTTTCTTATGTAAGCATCTTAAAATTTGTCATGCCAACCATGGGAGTACCGAAAACAAAAATAACTGATTCAGCACCAGCTCTTTCAGGTGCATTTTAATATCAGTCCTTGAAATTGTCCTCATCTTATCTCTTTATGCCTGTCAAATCACTGCAATAATGTCAATCACCTTCAATTTATCGAGGAACTTGCCCTACCTCAGAATATTTGGAAGTGTTTCACAATCAGTGAGGTCTATTTTTAATCAGTCATTAATGTAATATAGAGAAATGTGGTATCCAATTTGTATAGGGTTGCGCTGCATAAAAAGTTTGAGTTAGGTGACCAAATAATTTATTTTAATTTTTGATAAAACAGTAGTGAAATAAGGTAAATCAAGACAGGCGGCTGAATAGTGGTTGAGGTGCCAGGAGAAATCCCTGGGTCTTCTTTTTCAAATATTGCAAATTAATCATTTACCTACAGCCCAGAGAGAATAAAAAAGCCCAGGTTATCATTCTCAGGTTACACTGAAGCTGTGAACATGACCTTTAAAAATGGCTGTTTGTATTTTGCATCTTCAGTCAGGGTTAGTGACTGGATTGGGAGTCCGACCAGACAACCTGGAAAGAGCAAAGTATAGAGCAGACTCCTGAACCAAACTAAACAGAAAGCCTGCCCAGGGCCTGTGGCACACTGTTCAATGAGGAGAACATATTTTATTTTTTTAAAACACACTCACTAATTAAAAGAATTATTCAAGATATTGAAAATATGGCTATCCCCATTTCAAACAAGTCTGCTGTTTTGGAAAGTGTAGCGGGTAATCAATTCACAGGGGAACATAGCCCAAACAGCCAAGTTTCTGGTACTGAGACTAGCTCTAATGCAACAAAGGGTTCGTCAGGTTCCAAGAGATCAATTGTGTTAGGGGACTCTCTAGTCCGAGATACAGACAGATGTTTCTGTGGCCAGCAGTGAAAAATCAGAATGGTGTGTTGCTTCCCTGGTGCCAGGATCAAGGATGTCTCAGAGAGGGTGCAGAATGTTCTCACGGAGCAGAGGGGCCAGCAAGAGGTCATTGTTCACATTGCAACCAACGACATTGGAAGGGAAAAGGTTGAGATTCTGAAGGGAGATTACAGAGAGTTAGGCAGGAATTTAAAAAGGAAGTCCTCGAGAATTGTAATATCTGGATTACTCCCGGTGCTACAAACTAGTGAGGGCAGGAATAGGAGAATAGAGCAGATGAATGCATGGCTGAGGAGCTGGTGTATGGGAGAAGGATTCACATTTTTGGATCATTGGAATCTCTTTTGGGGTAGAAGAGACCTGTACAGGAAGAATGGGTTGCATCTAAATTGGAAGGGGAGTAATATACTGGCAGGAAGATTTGCTAGAGCTGCTCGGGAGGATTTAAACTAGTAAGGTGTGTGTGTGTG
>NC_057712.1:105699933-105712104 GCF_004010195.1 Chiloscyllium plagiosum | reverse complement strand
AGGGTAACTAGGGAAAGAATAGACCCCTCAAAGATCAGCAAGGCAGCCTTTGTGTGGAGCTGTAGAAAATGGGTGAGATAATAAATGAGTATTTTGCATCAGTATTTATTGTGGGAAAGGATATGGAAGATATAGAATGTAGGGAAATAGATGGTGACACCTTGAAAAATGTCCATATTACAGAGGAGGAAGTGCTGGATGTCTCGATATGCATGAAGGTGGATAAATCCCCAGAACCTGATCAGGTGTACGCGAGAACTCTGTGGGAAGCTAGAGAAGTGATTGCTGGGCCTCTTGCTGAGATATTTGTATCATCGATAGTCACAGGTAAGGTACCGGAAGACTGGACGTTGGCTGACGTGGTGCCACTGTTTAAGAAGGGTGGTAAGGACAAGCCAGGGAATTATAGACCAGTGAGCCTGATGTCAGTGGTGGGCAAGTTGTTGGAGAGAATCCTGAGGGACAGGATGCACATGTATTTGGAAAGGCAAGGAATGATTAGGGATAGTCAACATGACTTTGTGTGTGGGAAATCATGTCTCACAAACTTGATTGAGTTCTTTGAGAAGTAACAAAGAGGATTGATGATGGCAGAGCAGTAGATGTGATCTATATGGACTTAGTAAGGCGTTTGACAAGGTTTCCCATGTGAGACTAGTTAGCAAGGTTAGATCTCATGGAATACTGGGAGAACTAGCCATTTGGATACAGAACTGGCTCAAAGGTAGAAGAAAGAGGGTGGTGGTGGAGGGTTGTTTTTCAGACTGGAGGCCTGTGACCATTGGAGTACCACAATGATCGGTGCTGGGTCCTCTACTTTTCGTCATTTACATAAATGATTTGGATGTGAGCATAAGAGGTATGGTTAGCAAGTTTGCAGATGATACCAAACTTGGAGGTATGGTGGACAGCAAAGACGGTTACCTCAGCTTACAACAGGATCTGGACCAGATGGGCCAATGGGCTGAGAAGTGGCAGATGGAGTTTAATTCAGATAAATGTGAGGTGCTGCATTTTGGGAAAATAAATTTTCGCAGGACTTATACACTAATGGTAAGGTCCTAGGGAGTGTTGCTGAACAAAAAGACCTTGGAGTGCAGGTTCAAAGCTCCTTGAAAATGGAGTCGCAGGTAGATAGGATAGTGAAGAAGGCATTTGGTATGCTTTCCTTTCTTGGTCAGAATACTGAGTACAGGAGTTGGGAGGTCATGTTGTGGCTGTACAGGACATTGGTTAGGCCACTGTTGGAATATTGCATGCAATTCTGGTCTCCTTCCTATCAGAAAGATGCTGTGAAACATGAAAGGGTTCAGAAAAGATTTATAAGGATGTTGTCAGGGCTGGAGAATTTGAGCTATAGGGAGAGGCTGAACAGGCTGGGGCTGTTTTCCTTGGAATGTTGAAGGCCGAGCATTGACCTTATAGAGGTTTACAAAATTATGAGGGCCATGGATAGGATAAATAGACAAAGTCTTTTCCCTGGGGGTGGGGAGTCCAGATCATGAGGGCATAGGTTTAGGGTGAGAGGGGAAAGATATAAAAAAGACCTAAGGGACAACTTTTTCACATAGAGGGTGGTACGTATATGGAACGAGCTGCCAGAGGAAATGGTGGAGGCTGGTACAACTGCAACATTTAAGAGGCATTTGGATGGGTATATGAATAGGAAGGTTTTGGAGGGATATGGGTCAGGTGCTTGCAGGTGGGACTAGATTGGGTTGGGATATCTGGTCGGCATGGACAGGTCAGACCGATGGGTCTGTTTCCATGCTGTACTTCTCTATGACTCTCTGAATCTAATCCTTTATGAAAATAAACACTTCATGCTTTATCCCTTATGTAAGCCAACATATCCATTTTATAAGCAATTGTAGCTGTCTATTAGATTGCTGTCATAGTTGCTAATCTATTGTGAACACAGTTAAAAATCAGACAACACTATGTTATTGTCCAGCAGGTTTATTGGAAGCACTAGCTTTGGAAGTGCTGCTTCTTCATCGGGTTGTGGAGCAGAATCATAAGGCACAGAATTTATAGCAACAGGATTGCAGTGTCATGGAATGTAATATTAAACAAATGTAGCTAAAGAATAGCAGGCTCTTTGTCTACTCTAGGCAACAGCAACAATAGTGGATTGTTTAACCAATTGTTTAATATTACATTCCATGACACTGCAATCCTGTTGCTATAAATTCTGTGCCTTATGATTTTGCTCTACAACCACCCGATGAAGAAGCAGCATTTTGAAAGCTATTGCTTCCAAATTTACCTGTTGGGCTATAAGCTGGTTTTGTGTGATTTTTAACTTTGTCCACCCCAGTCCCTCCAAACCATATTGTGAACATGATAGTTTAGGAAGTTCAGCATGCAGCACAAAGCCTATAATGTCAAATGTCAATTAGCATGGTGAAGTGCATAGTCCTGTTTCTTTTTAAACGTCAATACTATTTGGATAGTTCTTTGACAGCCCCGTCATCTTTGAAGAACTGTTTGGCCATCCTGATCATCATCACAGTCAGCAGCAAACTGAAGGTAGAGGCCATCAAATTTTACTTGCTCAGCAGTAACTTCTTCACTGTTGCTGGGTTCCACCAGCAACCCCTGACCTCCTTCATACAAAATCCAGGCATAAAATTAGCTTGAATATTCTTGACAACAAGGCATCATTTGACCAAGAATGGCATCAAGAGCTCTAGAAAAATGGATTCAATGTAAATTGGGCAATTTCTATACTTGTTGCAGTCATACCAAGCACAAAGGAAGATGGTTGTGATTTTTAGAAGTCAAGCTTCTCAGTTCCAGGACATCACTATAGGAATTCTTCAGTGTATTGGCCAAAGACCAACCACTTTCAGGTCCTTTATCAATGACCTTTTCTCAACTCTCAGGGCAGCAGTAGATATATTCATTGATTATCGCACCATTCACAAATCCCCAAAGACTGAAGCCTCCTCTGTCCATATACTGCATGACCTGGACAACATCCAGGCATGGTTTAATAAGTGACAGGTAGTATTCATGACACATAAGTATCAGAAAAGGGCCATGTAAAATAAATAGAGAATTTAATTATCTTCTCTTGACTTTCAATGTCATTATCATTGCTGAAAACCCTCATCTTCAATATCCTGATGGTTACCATTCACCAGAAACTGAACTGGGATAGACATTAAACAATGTGTTGCCAGGCACAGGTCAAAGGCTAGGAAACCAGTCGTGACTAACTTATCCCCATGGTCTGTCTGCCATCTACAAGGCAAAGTTTAGATCAGAGTGGTGCTGGAAAAGCACAGCAGGTCATGGGTGGCATGGTGGCACAGTGGTTAGCACTGCTGCCTCACAGCGCCAGAGACCCGGGTTCAATTCCCGCCTCAGGCGACTGACTGTGTGGAGTTTACACATTCTCCCTGTGTCTGCGTGGGTTTCCTCCGGGTGCTCTGGTTTCCTCCCACAGTCCAAAAATGTGCAGGTCAGTTGAATTGGCCATGCTAAATTGCCCATAGCGTTAGGTGTAGGGGAATGGGTCTGGGTGGGTTGCGCTTCGGCGGGTCGGTGTGGACTTGTTGGGCCGAAGGGCCTGTTTCCACACTGTAAGTAATCTAATCTAAAAAAAAAGGTCAGGCAGCATCCAAGGAGCAGGAAAATCGACGTTTTGGGCAAAAGTCCTTCATCAGGAATCTAGAAGGCAAAGGTCTGTTGATGGCATACTTTGCACTTTCCTGGTGGATGTAGCTCCAACAACACAAAAAAACTTGAAACTCATCCAGGGCATAATAGCCTGCTGGATTGACACTGCATTTGCCACCATTCATTCCCCTATCACCAAAGCAGTATGTACTATCTGCAAGATGCATTGTAGAAAGTAATTGAGGCTCCTTCGACAGCATTTCCCAAACACATAATCCCTGCCACTTCAAGGGACAAGAATAGCAGATACATGGGAACACCACGACCTACACATTCTGAACATCCTGATCAGAAATGTGTGACTTTTGCTTCACTGTTGCTGGATCAAACTCCTGGATTTCCTTCCCAACAGCACTCTTGGTGTATTTACATCTCACGAGTGGCAGCAGTTCAAGAAAGCAGTTTCAGAGCAATCAGGGATGGGCAACAAATGCTAGTACTGCCTTTGTCCTATTCCCAACTTCTTCCAAAATCTTTCCCATAGCAAACAGACTATGTCCATCATGGTGAGAATCTGAGCCAAGAAATTCTGTGTCTATGAAACTGCCTTCTTCACTCCGCCTCATTCCAAGTGTCTGCCAAAAATATTATTCGTCCCTTTGTCACCTTCAAACTGGATCATTTTAATCCTTTCTTGGACAGTATCCCAAACCAGGTCCAAGGAGCTTGTGTAATGGCTCATGATGCTGTCAGATAGCCAATCTCATTACAGATGTTCTCACAGATGTAGAAAGAACTGTTTGTTTGTTACTGCTGTCCATCAAAGAGTAAATGCACTCAGTACATAATGTTTTAAATTATATCCTTAACTAAAACAGAAATTGCTGGAAAAACTCAGCTGGCCTGGCAGCATCTGTGAAGAGAAAGCTGAAGTAACTTTTCAGGTCCAGTGAACTTTCTTCAGAATGTTTATTTATTTATTTATTCTGATCTTCTGCTCTCTGATGCTGATCATTTTTTATTCAGCAAAGTATTAGTTTTATTCCCGTGCACCCCCAACTCAACAAATTTCGAGGGCAACATGACATTGAATTCTTCTTCCATTGCCATTGTGTCTATGCCCATTTCTTTGATAAGAATTCTCTTCCTGTCCCATTAGTACCTTCACTACCGCAAAAGTCTCCCTCCACCAGGACCCTTCCCTCTGGCCTATTATCTGCACTTGACCTATTCACTGAGAACTGTCAACATGACATTTGCCATCTCAATTTCCCGGCACCCCCTCACCCATTTCAAACTATCTCCCTCGGAACTGAGTGCACTCTCTGCTCTCCTATATAATCCTGACGTTGTAATCAAGCCTGCCAACAGGGCTAGTGCTGTTGTTGTCTGCCGTTCTGACCTCTACATTTGGAGGCTGAGCACCAGCTCACAGATGTCTTCTCCTATCTCCCCTGGACCATGACCCTACCATGGAACATCAAGCTATTGTGTCCACAATGATCACTAATTTCTTTTCATTTGGTGATCTCCATGGCACTGCCTTCATCACATAGTCTCCCAACACCACACGGCTTGCTTCTACCTCCTTGTCAAAGTCCAAACACTGGACTATCCGGGCAGACCCACTGTTTCCATCTGCTCCTGCCCCACAGAACTCACCTCTTTCTACCTTGACTCAATTGTTTTTCTCCCCTTGTCCAGTCCATCTTGACTTACATCCACAATTCTTCTGATGTTTTAGGCCAGTTTCAGAATTTCCAGTTTGCAGGGTCCTCTTCATTATGGATGTGTAGACCCTGTGCATGTCTATCCTACATCAGGATAGTTTCAGGGCTCTTCACTTTATTAAAATTTTGCAGTTCTGAACAAGGGTTACTTGACACGAAATGTTAACTCTGCTTTCTCTCTGCTAGTGTTACCAAACCTGCTGAGTTTTTCCAACAATTTCTGTTCTTATTTATGATTTCCAGCATTCACAGATTTTTAAAAACTTTATCCTTTCTTCTCAGAGAAAACCATCGCATTAAATCATATCTCTCAATACAAATGTTTTACCTGGTTTCCCACTCTTTTATAGATTATTTAGATTAGATTAGATTTCCTACAGTATAAGGTAATCAAAATTTAAGTATCTGTAAATCCAGTGACTTAGAAAGAAAAGAATCATTTTTCAAAAGAACTGGACATCTTAAAGTTCATCACAGCCAATTAAATACTGTTTAAAAGTTTAGCATTGCTGTAACACAGGAAATGTGTCAACCATTTTGCCCTCAGCAAACTCACACAAACAATGTGATTATGACCAGATATTGAGGGATATATATTGGCCAAGATATTGTGGCTAATTCTCCTGTTTATCTTTGTTTAGTGCCTTAAGTTCTGCAACAGTGACCCAAGCAGTGAAATGGGATGGCTGGAGTAGTTTATCTGAAAATCCCATCTCTGATATGACAATGCTCCTTTGCAAAGTTAGAGTTGATATTTGAGCTCAAGATTTGGAGTGTGATTTGAATGTAAAACTTGTAATTCAGAGGTCTGGGTAATACTAATTGAGTCATGAAGGACAGCACCATAACTATTTACAAAATATTATTTAGTTTCATCTATGTGCCTTTTTCACTGTCATATATTCATTCTTGTGGGAAGCTCCAGTCTGGGATGTAGGTAGCTGCTCCAGTAGACTATGAAGTTAACCCATAATGTAAGTGATCCAGAAATTTAGAATTGGCAAGCAAATAGGTCATTTATAAGCAGGGCATGGGTGAAGTGTTCTGCTGTGTGTTGATGTCGAGCTTCTCCTGGATAAATATTGCAGAAGTCTAGTCAGTTTTAATCTGTGAGAGAACTAACCTGACAATGAAAAAAAGTTGTAAACATGTGAAAAGGTAGTTGTGAAATATCCCTGATTTCATCTGCGACATTGCTCTGAGGAACCATTGCATTTTAGCCGACATTGATTTCTCCATGTGTTCCCTCAGACTTTCAGTTCATTATTCCATGCCTCTACATTGAACTAACTGACTAAGGAAAGGGGAGATAATGGCATATTTATACTTCCACTGATAACTGTTACCCCGGGATATAGAGTCAAATTCCATCACGGCAGATGATCAATTATGTATTCAATCAATGTATAAAAAGACTGGAATCGAAAGGTGGCTTCAGGACAAAATTATAATTAATTCTCAGTTTTTAAAAAAAATCATCTGGTTCATGAACGCCCTTTAGGAAAGGCAATCTGCCATTCTTCCCGGACTAAGCCTGCACATGACAGCTGTGGACAGTGTAGTTGACTCTTAGTTGCCCTCTGAAATAGTCTGTTATGGGCCAAACATGAAGCAGGGCAAGTCATAGAGATGTACAGCATGGAAACAGACCCTTTGGTCCAACCCATCCATGCCAACCAGATATCCCAACCCAATCTAGTCCCACCTGCTAGCACCCAGCCCATATCCCTCCAAACCCTTCCTAATCATATACCCATCCAAATGCCTCTTAAATGTTGCAATTGTACCAGCCTCCACTACTTCCTCTGGCAGTTCAATTATGTTTTAGCTGTCATTTTCTCCACTACAACTCACTGACCTCAAACAATATTAGAATCTGATAAGATTGAAGATCATATAATATCTTTCTCTTCTGCCCCATCATAGACCTCCCTATCTCCACCCTATTCCATTTCACTTACATTTCTAGCTGTTGCAAGGACTGCAGAAAGATCATGACCGATGATGTTAATTCTGCATTTCTCTCCACAGAGGCTTTTAGACTTGCTGAGTATTTTCAAGATCTTCTGCTTTTATTTCAGATTTTCAGCATCTGCAGTATCTAGCAGACAGAACGAGATTTGATCATATGTTGCCAAATTGAGAAGAACATGCACCAACTCAAATCACCACATTGCTCAATTCTTCAGAAAAAGACTAATAAATTATCACATTCTAACATGCAGAAGCAACCTCATTCAAAATATTGACTATGCAACAATTAACTGTTCCAATCAGAGGTGGCAACCTTTATTCTGAAATCTGACTCATACCACCATGATCTCATCTTCTTGCTCCCAAATCAATTAAAATCCACAGCTTTTCAATTAGACAAGCCTGCAGGTGTTTCTCTAATGGTTCAATGTGAGAGTCATTTTGCACACTGGGTGATAGCCTGCTCATTCAGCAAATGTCTTATTACTATCTTTCTTTCAACAGCACACTTTTAATTTCAAAGGTGTGAATCATTAATTCACCAGTCTTGGCCAAATGTTAAAAGTGAGACATATCTGTGGTTATCACAGCTGGAGGCAAATGAAATAATTATATTTTTTGAAATTCTGCTGACTGGTTTTAACTTTCAGTTAAATCTTCTCTTCTTTCCTGAACAAACTGATGACATGTATTAATGAAGGAATATGAGCCATCTAACACCACAGAACAGAGATTCATGTAAAATTTACAAAATATGCCACCATTGTCAGATTCATCACTGCTAATTATTCACCAGACAGTATATCTTTTACATAATTTATTATCAGGTGTCGACCTAAAATATAGCACCTACCTTCGTACTTTGGTACGAGCATGTTGACTGCTTGTGCTGTATCAATCAACCTGAGACCATTGATATTGAACTTGTGTATTCTACCTGGTTTATGAGACAGAGAGATAGGTACAGGCTATTTAGCCTCTCAGACTTCTTCTGCTATTCAACTAGATCAGTGTCAACTCCTTTAACATGGCAGCAGTACATAAGGGAATCAATCAGCCCAACATGTCCATTTAATGTGCTTCATATTACGCAGTAATCTAAACCTACCATATATACAAAGTAAAAGTCGATCTCATATAAAAGTCGACCCCTATTATGTGCCAAAAAATCTGGAATTTTCCACATATCTCATGTAAAAGTCGACACTAGTTCTTCACAGATAACAAATCAATATTTGTGAGTCACGGTAGTGTCCTGTACTTATATGCTACGGCTACAATGATCGTGTCTGAGCCAAATGTCTGATAACTTTTTTTTATCAGAAAGAACACTTGAAAAGTTAGTTTGAAAACTAAAACAACAGTAGATGAGAGAAAAATGGAGGGAAATGGAAGAATTTGGCACCAAAGTTTAAGATGCATCAGGTTAGAGTGTGCAGCTCAGAGTCATATACAGTCATATGTTCACTTGAGGTTTTCAAATTTCTTCATCATTTTGTGTAGAAAAAGTAAAAAATATGTAGCAGTATTTAAACTGAAAGCTATTGAAGTTGCAGAGAAGACATAACTGTCTAGCAGCAAGGGAATTTTATGTTTAAGAGCAACTTGTGTGAGACTGGAGAAAGTTATCAAGCTAACTTCAGACAATGCGAAAGCAAAAGTGTGTGTATAAACAACAGCTTACTAATTCATTTTGTCTTTATCCAGTAATTACCGTAATTTGTTATGTGTTTTTTCTTTATTCATTTAGAGATCAATTGGGCTTTTGCTAATGATATGGTATTGTGGACTGCAGCATGAATTTCAGCCCCTCAAAAGCAGTATCCATGTAATAATTGACCCCATAAACTTAACCTTAAAAAACAGTCCATAAAATTTGACTTTTACACAAGTATATACCGTATATATGTTCACCACAGTCTGGAATTTGTTAATTCATCAATCATCCACGATATTTCAAGGAAAATTTCCAGATCTCCATCATTCTTTGAAGGGGATCCAAAGGAGGTTCATGAGAATGATCCCAGGAATGAAGTGTTTGTCATATGGGTTGAGGACTCTGGGTCTGTACTTGATGGAGTTTAGAAAGACAAGGGGGGTTCTGATTGAAACTTACAGAGTGCCGAGAGGCCTGGATGAAGTGAACACAGAGAAGACATTTCCACTAGTAGGAGAGACTAAGAACTGAGGGTGCAGCCTCAAAGTCAAGGGATGACCCTTCAGACCTGAGATGAAGCATAACTTCTTTAGCCAGTGGATGATCAATCTGTGGAACTCATTGCTGCAGAGGGCTGCAGAAGCAATATCATTGAGTACTTTTAAGTTTGAGATAGATTGGTTCCTGATCAGTAAAGAGGAATCAAAGATTATGGGAAGAAGGCTGGAGAATGGGGTTGAAAAAAATATAATTGAATGGTGGAACAGACACGAGAGGCCAAATGGCCTAATTCTGCTCCTGAATGGTCTTTGTGTGAAAAGGAAATGCAAACTGATTCTGATTTTAAATTTCTGCAGGTCAAAGTATCTGTACTCTCTGCCTCACCCAAACAATTTCCAACTCAGATCCAATTCTTTTTTGTAATTTTATTCCAAAGGCAATTGGACTTCCACATTGGCAGCAGATGGACACTTTGCTGATTACAATATTATTGACTTCCTCACAAAAAAATCAATTATTAATGTATAAGCCTCAAAAATCCATGCTGACCCAATATGATCCTTCTTACTTGTTGAAGTGCTCTGTCAGTTTGTCTCAGACATGTTAGTCCCAGTTAACTCTGCATAAATGCTGTTAAATTGATGATTTCTCCATCACTTCTTAAGCAACCAGATGACAGGTGTAATTTCCCAGTCCAAATGTAGAGAATGCAATTGCATACAGGTACAATTTTCCCACCTACTTCTTTCAATACCACAAGGTGGAAATCATCCGATACTGGGGATTTATCATCTTCATTATACCATATATTATCATTATTTGCACTTACAATAAATCCAATACATTCATCCCAATTCTTTATTTTTAGATTTCAGGGTACTAATTTATGTTAAAAACCAAAAGAACTGAAGATACAGTAATTCAGAAACAAGAACTGAAGTTGCTGGAAAAGCTCAGCAGGTCTGGCAGCATCAATGAAGAGAAATCAGAGGTAATGTTTCATGTCTGGTGACCCTTCCTCAGAAGTTTCTCAGTTCAAAGAATGATCACTGGACTCGAGACTTTAACTCTGATTTCTCTTTATCGATGCTGCCAGACCTTCTGAGCCTTTCCAGCAACTACTAATTTATATTATTTTCTTTGATTGTGAAATGGTTACAAAGTATTGATTGAACAATTCTGTCATTTCCTTATTAACTATTATAATCTCATACTCAGCAGTTATTAGCAGGCACAATGTTCATCAAGTGCTTTCCCCCCTTGCATTTCCTATTGCATCTTAATCACTTTGTTGATTTCTATAGCTCTCGTCAAACTGCTGGATGTTTACATCTAATTTTGCTGTGTAAGTATTTTCATTAGCTACATACTGTGTAGTACCTTTTTTGTTGGTTTGAAGTTGCCTAAGAACAAAAAGAAATATTTGCCATTTAGAATGCCTTGCAGTTAAAGCTAGTTAGAAGAATACGTTCTGTAGCCAATAGATTTCCCACAGGGCCTCCCTTTTATGTGTTATTTGTTGGAGGAAAATGAGTAGTCAGGCATTTTTCCATAGTCCACTTTTGAAACTCTTTTGATTTTTTTTTGTTATTTTGCTGCCTTTTTTGGTTGTCCCAGTCTGTTAGATGACTTTACCATGTATTTATATAAACTTTGATTTGGAGCTGAGGTTGAGGTTCTGTAAGTACGTTTGCTCACTGGGCTGGAAGGTTCATTTTCAGACGTTTCGTCATCATGTTAGGTAAGATCATCAGTGAGCCTCCAGT
Organism: Chiloscyllium plagiosum; assembly: GCF_004010195.1. Classification (NCBI taxonomy): domain Eukaryota; kingdom Metazoa; phylum Chordata; class Chondrichthyes; order Orectolobiformes; family Hemiscylliidae; genus Chiloscyllium; species Chiloscyllium plagiosum. The sequence continues at coordinate 105,700,849 of NC_057712.1, read as the reverse complement.
GGAGCACTGGTATTAGTGACCCATTGTCTATATATGTGTTTAGGTTTCCTTGGGTTGGTGATATCATTTCCGGTGGTGATGTCATTTGATGACATCACCACAGGATATGACACCTAGTATAGTGACAAAACATCTGAAAACAAACTTTCCAGCTCAGTGAGCAAACTTACATCCATAAATTTTCTCATTTGGAGTGATATTGTCACTTAACTTATTTTTAAACCACACAGGCAAATTTTTGATTTTTTAGGGGTATATAAGAGTAAAACTACATTGCACTTACAAAATGCCTTTGTGGTCGTAAATGCTATTCAGGAATACTAGTGCACATTGAACCACTTGCAATTCGACATTAAAGCATATGTATATAGCCTTAATCAAAGAAGTAGATTTTAAGGAGCAAGTGACATGAGGAGACATGTGGAAAGCAATGAAGGCTTAGCTTGGATTAAGGTGGGAAGTTTACAGAGGATTGTAGACTAGAATATTTCAAAGTTTCTCCTTTGAATCCTCCCACTTCCTCCACACCAAAGGGGTAGCCATGGGCACACGTATGGGCCCCAGCTATGCCTGTCTCTTTGTTGGCTACGTAGAGCAGTTGATCTTCCGTAATTACACCGGCACCACTCCCCACCTCTTCCTCCGCTACATTGATGACTGCATTGGCGCCACCTCGTGCTCCCGCGAGGAGGTTGAGCAATTCATCAACTTCACCAACACATTCCACCCTGACCTTAAATTCACCTGGACCATCTCTGACACCTCCCTCCCCTTCCTGGACCTCTCCATCTCCATCAGTGACGACCGACTTGACACTGACATCTTCTACAAACCCACCGACTCCCACAGCTACCTGGATTACACCCCTTCCCACCCTACCTCTTGCAAAAATGCCATCCCGTATTCCCAAATCCTC
>NC_057712.1:105566769-105699649 GCF_004010195.1 Chiloscyllium plagiosum | reverse complement strand
GTTAGAAGCTAGGATGAGGTGGGGAAGGGGAAATGAGGAAACTGTTGAAATCCATATTGATGCCCTGGGGTTGAAGTGTTCCGAGGCGGAAGATGAGGCGTTCTTCCTCCAGGCGTCTGGTGGTGAGGGAGCGGCGGTGAAGGAGGCCCAGGACCTCCATTCCTCGGCAGAGTGGGAGGGGGAGTTGAAATTTTGGGCCACGGGGCGGTTTGGTTGATTGGTGCGGGTGTCTCTGAGATGTTCCCTAAAGCGCTCTGCTAGGAGGCGTCCAGTCTCCCCAATGTAGAGGAGACCGCATCGGGAGCAACGGATACAATAGATGATATTAGTGGATGTGCAGGTAAAACTTTGATGGATGTGGAAGGCTCCTTTAGGGCCTTGGATGGAGGTGAGGGAGGAGGTGTGTGCACAGGTTTTACAGTCCACCCTCCTCTAGCTTATCTCTCCACGCTTCAGGCTCTCTGCCTTTATTCCTGATGAAGGGCTTTTGCCCGAAACGTCGATTTTGCCTGTCCTCGGATGCTGCCTGAATTGCTGTGCTCTTCCAGCACCACTGATCTAGAATATTTCAAAGACAAGGAAAGGAAAGTCGCAGGAGTATGTAAGAGCAGAGAATAAAATTCTTAGATTCATAGATTCATATAGTGCAGAATAGGCCTTGAAAGTCTGCACCAACATAACTACCACTAACAATGTGCTAATCTCAGTGATGAACAATCATGCCATTTGAACTGCTGGAGAATGGTGCCAGCTTAACTTGCAGAGGTGAAGGTGGAGCAGGCTGACTTGAACTGTGTTCGCTGGGAGAAGGGTCAAATCTGAGAATGCTGGGAAAAGAATTCCAAATTAAAATGGGAATCATGGTGTGAATCTTGTGGTAAGGGCACATGAAGACTAAATCTCCATGAGCTTCAGTCTTTAAATGCTGGAACTATTATCTTAAATAAACTTAAATAAATTCAACAGCTCAGTTTAGCAATGTCAAGACCAATAAATTGGGCAGCATGTTGGCCAAGTGGTTAGGTTGGCACAGTAACTTAGTAGTTAACACTGCTGCCTTACAGCACCAGGACACAGGTTCAATTCCACCCTTGAGCGACTGTCGTGTGGAGTTTACACATTCTCCCAATGTTTGCATGGGTTTCCTCCAGGTGATCAGCTTTCCTCCCACAGACCAAAGATCTGCAGGCTAGGTGGATTAACCTTGGGAAATGCAGGGTTACAAGGATAGAGTAGGGGGTGGATCTGGCTGGAGAGTCAGTGTTGACTTGATAGGCTGAATGCCTGCTTCCACACTGTAGGGATTCCATGATTTCCAAAAGAACCTTAATTTCACTATAAGAGGTGTAGGAAAACCTTCAATGTTTTTCCATCATGGTTTGCTTTGGAAATGATGAAGCATTGAGTATACCCACTGTTGAAATGGTGACTCACAAGGCCAACTTCCCTTTCAATGCAACTGTGTGGTATAGAGTCTACATTTGTCCAGGGTTCCTTGTGTGTTGTTGCCACAAACTTATAAATTAGGAGAAGGAATAAGCCACTTAGGCCCTTGAACCTGCTTCACTAGTCACTAAGATATGGTTGATCTGATTAATCCAAATTCTTGCCTTCCCATCAACATCCCACCCTTATCAATAAACTATCCACCTCTGCCTTAAATTTGTTTTCTACCGAAAAAAAATTATCACCATCTCTATTTTACCTGAGTGACCTCTTATTTTGAAACAGTGACCCCTAGATCTAGATTCTCCCAAAAGAGGAACCATGTTCTCCATATTCACTACGTCATCAAGTACTATATATTTCAATCACGTCATTCTACTCTTCTAAACTCCAATAGACACAAATCTGTCCAAACGTTCATCATCTGACAGTCTATCCATTCCAGATATTAGTCTAATAAATCTCTGAATTGCTTCCAACACATTTACATTCATCCTTAAATTAAATGATCAGTACTGTATCGAACACTAAACATGATGCCCTGCATAACTGAAATGTAGCCTCCATACTTTTGAATTTTATTCCACTTGTGATAAACAATAATGTTTCCAATTACTTGCTCTACCTGCATGCTGACATTTTGTGATTCATGCACTAGTACACCCAGATCCCTCTGCATATCAGAGCTCTGCGATCCCTCACCATTTAGATTATATTATTAATTTTTACTCAGCGTGCCAAAGTGGATATTTTTTATATTATACTCTATTTTACAGCTATTTGCCTATTAATTTAATCTATCTATAGTTCATTAAAGCCTTCTAAAGTCCTCTTCACAACTTGCTTTCCCACTAAGTTTACCTCATCAGCAAATCTAGCAACTATACCTTTGGTCATTTCATCCCTTTGATCATTGCATGCGAGAAATTTGTAGAAATTGAAAAATATTGAAGACCTAACATTGATCTTGTGGCATACCATCCATTGCACCTTGGCAAGCAGAAAGGGATTTTTTAATGCTTACTATTTACTTTCTGTTTCCTAAACAATCTGTCCTCATTTCTGATGAAGAGTTTTTGCCCATAACGTCGATTCTCCTGCTGTGCTTTTCCAGCACCACACTCTCGACTCTAATCTGTGGTCCTTGTCAGCATATTATTGCTTAAACCATGAGCTTTATTTTCACAATAGCCCTTGACCAAAACACCAAAACGAATGTCTTCTGGAAATCTAAATGAAGTACATCCATTGGTTCTTCTTTATCCACATACGTTGCTTCACCAAGCAATTGCAAGAATTGGTTAAAGTGACTTCTCTTTCACAAAACCATTAGTTTGTGATTACATTTATTTTTTGAATGGCTACACCCATCATTTTGAAGCAGTTGATCAGCTTTTCTTAGGTTAGCATGTATGCACACATTCCCATAGACAGCAGTTACCATATTAAAATGTGTTCTTCTTATGCATAACATCAGTAAGCTGATTGTCAATCATGTCTACATTGACGGCATCTGTTATACATTTGTCTAAGTCCACTGTCTTGCCTGTTTTCCATTACATTTAATGTTCTTATTTTGCAAGCAATTAATATTCTTTATAAGAATGCATGGCCCAATTCAATAATAAATATTTCCCTTCCTGGAACATTTCCCTTCCCGAAATATTTCCCTTCCCTGGAATTCCCTCCCTAAGGGCATTGCCAATTTACAGCATGTGGACTGCAGTGGTTCAAGGCAGCTCACCACTACCTTCTCAAGGGCAACTAGCGCTAGGCAATAAATGCTGGCCAGCCGGCAACATCCACATCCCACAAATGAATTTTCTCAAAAAACTAATTCAAACTATCCTCTATCAAAGACTTTTGGCTCAGCTATTCAATCATGGCTGATAAGCTTTTGCCTTACAACTGCTTTTTGTTCAAATGGAACTGTTCAGGGACAAGGTTATTGTGGCTAGCTTCAAATATAAAAGCTATGACCAGAAAATGGCAAAACAAAAACTGGAGTTAATCATATCAAAATCGTACATTGGATTTAGAAATACCATAATTTAACAGGAATGAGCTGCATTAATATTCGGCAAATGGATAGAAAGCATTGTAAACCTGTGTGACTTATTAAGACCATACAATCATTAATATTTGATAATTGATAATTTAGATGATAGCTGTAGCTTACAACTGATTTCCCTCAATTTAATCTTTTCTATCATTTAATTACAATCAAGACCGCATCAACACTTGCACAGGTCAACTGCTCCTAAGCTTCATTAAGCTGTGACAGTAATTAATCTAGATCAGATAAATTGCTCAAGTAATAATAATGAAGCTGATTAAGATTATTCAGTGTACAGTATCCTCTGAAGCAATATTTTTGTTTCTTTACATTAAAAATACATTGTTCAAATCTGTTTGTGTGCTTAGGGATTACTGGGCATGATTATCTTGCGCCCACCTGAGATGAAGGAGGCAGCACACAGAATGTTTAAATCTAGTGCCCACTCATTTCCATCATTGGGACATACATGCCAGAACTAAATGTACTATCAGCTAGATACTTACTCAGCACGGGCCCCATGCTCATCTGAAGCTAACATGGGTTAAAACTATAGCCGATATGAACAGGAACAGTGTGAGAAATAAAATGATGGGCCAGAGAGAGCACTTAGTTCTTAGCAAAGGAGGAGGTCTGTTTTTGACAGGAGTCCAGGAATTTCTCCAGGCTTAGAGAATGAAGGGGATAGTATCATATAACCTCAGAGGTCAATCCAAGGACTTGGTCCTGAAGACCTAGCTCCAGTATCAAGGAAAGTTCAATGGCCCCACGAGTGGACAGCAAGTAAATGCATGTTCAAATGCCATCTCACACAACCAATCTCACACAATATTCAATCTCCTAAACACACCCAACAATTGCTCATTAACAATCTCTAACAGTCAGGATCCATGTCCAACATTCCCATATTGCAAACAACCTTTACATACTTTATACTGCTGTCAGTCTCACATCTGCATCACTAATTTTCCACACACTTCCAGATATTCAGCTTTGACAAGCATATTACCATATATTACAACACACATTTAGCACTGAGATCTAGGAAAAAGCTTCATCTAGAGTGTGGTGAGTTTGTGTAATTTTCATTTTCAAATTGAATTTGAGGCCAAAATATTAAATGTTTTCAAGAAGGAGTTAGATCTTGTTCTTAAGGCTAAAGGGGACAAAAGGACTGGGGAGAAAGTAGGAACAGGATACTGTGTTGGACGGTCAGTCATGGCAAAGTAAGCTTGAGGGGCTGAAAGGTCTACTCTTCTTTTTGTTTTGTTTCTATTTATGTTTCTATTTGCAGCCTGCACATCTGAAGAAGGGTCACTGGATTCGAAACGTTAACTCTGTTTTTCTCGTAATAGGCCCTGCAAGACCTTCTAAGTTTCTCCAGCACTTTCTGTTTTTGTTTCAGATATTGTACTAGCTTTCTTGCACTCGATTGAATACACCACAAATTTTGCAATTTTAATTTACAGGCAAATACTACTCTGGGGAGACCTTTCATAAATGTAAAAAAAAAATTAGAAACAAAAATCCTTTCAAAATATCTCCTCCCTGAAAAGCTCTAAAGTTATTTTTTGCCAATTACAGAAGGAACGTATTCATGACCTGCCAATTTCAGATATATTATTATTTTTCCAGTTTTTCCCAATTGGAAAATAACCCCATTAGATTATGTTTCCAACAAATCCTGACTTTGGCTGCCTGCCCACACACTTAGCAGGGATTGGCACCCTTCCTAGTTCTGCATGTCACTTGGAATGAAACAACACCATTAAGCAGTTGATTCTCAACAGGGACAGAAGCTGAAGGAATAGATCTCCAGCAGGCTGCTTGCTGATTGACACAAGTGGGACTGTTTCCTTTCACGGGAAAGACATTTTAATTATTTACTCCAATTTTTATTTTCAGTTTAAGTGAATTTGCCTGTCCCTTACCATCAGTGATGTTTTCCTTCATCAGGAAAATAGATCTCAGTTTGCACTGAGAAATCTAACTACCACCCAAATCCCCAAAATGTCAGGTGACTGACAGCTTCAGGATTCTTTTTAAACAGAACCCGTGAGCTACAAAATGGTCACCATTTCGCAAATAATAGCTGCAAAGGGTGAGAAATCCTGTCAGCTTTTAAAAATAGCCAGAAAATGCAGGTCCAGAGTGGGAGAACCTAGAGGTGTGCAAAGTAAAATTTTTAAAATGAGCCTTTTGAGCAGTATTCAATTACCTCTGTCAGAAACCTTGATCATAGACCACTCAACACCTGCTACTGCAGGCTTGAACATGCATGGGACATGATTTGCACTTTATACTGGAATTTTGTCTTAATGGGATCCTACTGTTTAAAAATGATCGTGATTTGCATGTTTCGGGAAACAGTTTCAGGAAAGCACCTCTGAGGTTCAAAGTTCTCCCATTTTGGCATCGAATGCAGATCAGTGTGGCAAATTCCAAAGGTTATACATTGGAAAAGTAAGTTAAAATGAGAAAGCAGAACATTTTGATGCACTTTTACGTCAACCATACAACAGACAAATAGGCCAGATCACCCAACCCTTTCAGGCAACCTTACAAAACAAAGACTCAGCCACATAACCCTGCAAAATAATAAATTCTGCAATTCTCAGGAACAGATACACAAGGATTTTGAATCATTTAGTACTGCCAGTTCTTTTTAAAATTATTTCTCCTTTGCATTTTATATGTTAGCCACATATTAAATAATGTTGTGAGGGTGGATCATATCACTGAATAGAAGTTATATGGATAACAATGTTACATTGTTGGCCACCTATGTAAACAAATACAAACTTTATTGCATCCAGAAAAGTGATAAGGTGAGATCCTTGGTCAAAAAGGAAATTGCATTATTAAGTAATTTGGGACCACATCAGATAAGCTTTACTTTTAATATCCTTAACCTTCTGATGACAATTCTTGAAAACAAGTTTACAAAAACAAAATTTGCATTTTCAACTTTAAATATTGAATTCAAGATGTTCCTGTATGAGCAAAAACTGTGCTAATCAGTAAACCATCATATTGTTTCAGTTGTCTGGGAAAATCAAGAACAGTAAGGAAGAAGACCAACAAAACATTCATGGAATCAAATGACATTAATAAATAAAGCCAACAAAATTACTGAGCAGAGCAGAGATTTCAGCCTGATTCACCAGACCCTATAGGCACATCACATTGTAACTATCAGCGAATCAAATACCAGAAATGGCCAAACACTGAGGCTGTCAGTGGATTTGTTGTTGAGAATGGATACCTGTACTAACTGTCAAGATACCAAGTAAGTAGATTGCTAGGAAATTAATCATTGTACAAATTTTAGTTTTGAAGATTGCAACTCATTTACACCACTGTCTAGAGGAACCTTGAGATTCAGCAGAAACTAAGTGTGTGACTTCTTAAGCCTACTCAAAGCAAGCTGGATGGCAGAGGTGGGGTTGGAGTAGGTCACTTATTCAAGTGAGAAAGTCTGCATTAGACACATGATTGTTTTTTCAACTCACTTCATTCTCAGGGGTTGGAAGATTGAGGACAGCCTCCTATATCCTTGGCAACTTATTCTAGGGCGATGAAGGTGGGTCATATTAGGAACAGTTGAGGACTCTGGGTCTGTACTCAGTGGAGTTTTGAAGGATGATTTCATTGAAACTAAAGAATAGTGAGAGGTCTGGATAGAGTAGACGTGGAGAAGATGTTTCCACTGGTAGGATAGATTAGGCCTAAAGGGCACAGTCTCAGAGTAAAGAGTCGACCCTTTAAAACCAAGATGAGAAGGAATTTCTTAAGCTAGAGGGTGGTTAATCTGTAGAGTATATTGCTGCAGAATGCTGGGGAGGCCAAGTCATTGAGTATCTTTAATACAGATATAGATAGGTTCTTGATTAGTAAGGCGAGCGAGGGTTATAGGGAACAAGCAAGAGAATGAGACTGAGAAACAGAATGGTGGAGCAGATGATGGGCTGAATGGCCTAATTCTGTTTCTAAATCCTATTACCTTATGGGCCTGCCCTTGCTGATGTGCTATAAGTTAGGTAGAACACCTTCATTCTGTACCTGTGGCTCCCAGCTGAGTCACATTTCTATGGTTACTAATCACTCAGGGCACCTCTGCAGTGAAGGCTGGATAGAGTCAAAGTCAAGATTGACAATCTGGATATGCCCAGATTCCAACAGCCCACTGATGTCTTGCTGTCTCAGCTCTCAAACTCCCTTTATACTTCCCCCTCCCCTCCCCCCCCCCCCCCCTCCCCCCACTCCCCCCCCAAATGACAAAGACTGGCAGGAGAACCACAGGAAGGTGCCAGTCAGTGTAGACAACAACTTTCACCATCTCAGGATATCCTAGGAATTTCAGAGTCAATAAAAACATTCTGTTTGAAGTGTCATCACTGATATAATGCAAGAAGTCTGGCAGCCAATTTGCACAGAGTAAGCTCACAAACAGTAAAGTAAGAATGACCCAGGTCATCCATTTCCAGTCATGTTGATTGAGGGATAAATATTGGCCTCAGAACCCTGAGGGAATAGTCCCCCTGCACGTCTTCCAAAAGTGGCTGTGCGATCTATGACCCCCACTGCCCAAGCCCTGAAAGGGCAAACAGGGTCTCACATTTAATGTCTCATAAGATAGCACCTCCGACAATGTAGCACTCCCTCAGTACTGACCCTCTGACAGTGCGCCACTCTCTCAGTACTGACCCTTTGACAGTGCGGCACCCTCTCAGCACTGACTGTTCAACAGTGTGAGACTTCATCAGCGCTGACCTTCTGACAGTGTAGCACACCCTCAGCACTGACCTTCTGATAGAGCAGCACACACTCAGCACTGACCCTCTGACAGTGCATCGTTCTCTCAGCGCTGATCCTTCAACAGTGCAACACTTCATCAACTCTGACTCTCTGACAGTACAGCGCTCCCTCAGCACTGACCCTTTGACAGTGCGGCACACCCCTAGCGCTGACCCTCCAACAATGTGGCTGACCCTCTAACAGTGTGGCTGACCCTCCAACAGTGCGATGCTCCCTCAGTGCTGACGCTACAACAGTGCGGCGCTCCCTCAGTGCCGATCCTCCAAAGTATGGCACTCCTTCAGCACCAACCCTTCAACAGTGTGGGTCTCCCTCAGTATTAACCCTCCAACATTATGGTGCTCCCTCAGCCAATGCTTTGGGAGGTGGGAGAGGATATATGTAGCCACGTAAACCCTGTTGATGGATTGAGGGTGGGTACTCTTCATGTTCCAACACCTCATACTAATAGCCAAACCAATGGGAATTATTGTCATTTCATTCACACCAACTTCCCTGTTCTCCTATTGCTGGGGCCTCCCCAATCAGGTTGCCCAGCTCTGGAGTCATCACGGTCAGTCTTTGTCCCAGGCCTCTTGCAAACAGCCGCTGCCTGTCCTGTCATTGAGTTTGAGGAACTGTTGGACCTCTGATTGGGATCTTTATCTTGAATGCTCACGGCAGGCATGACCTGCTTAATCCCATCTGGGGTTTTTAGAAATCATTAAACTGGAGTTGCCTGTGAATCTCAGGCCAGTGGGCCAGGCTCCTGTCACAATCATTAGATTTCCACTATTTTCACATTAATCCACTTTGCACCAAAGTTTACAATGTCAAATCTTCTCTCCTATTGATCCTGGCACTTCTATCAATATCATTGTCATTCTTGGCATGTTTAGAATTCCTGAATGCTTGAGCTCTGTACCACATTACACAACATAGCACCACTATACAAATCTGGGTTGATCTTTTTCTTTTCTTGCCTCTGGAGCAACGAGCACAGTGAACAACACAAAGCAATCAGGCAAGATGGTAAAACCTTCCTTTCATTAAAAGCAGAAATATTGGAAGAAATTGGCCATATACATTTCTCATGCAGTCACATGGACTCCTGCAGCTCACAAAACAGGCTCACAGCTACCTTCTCAAGGACAATTAGGAACAAGCAATCCCAGCCAGCACTGCTGATATTTATGAAAGAATAAAAAAATAATCTCAATAGCTTGAAGCATAAGAACAAGAAAATCCTACCTTATCTTCAATTCATTTCACATTTGGAATAAGTAATAGCTTAGAATGCCTCTACAAGATTCATAACTTGTGAGTTGAGTTTGGGAGACCAATTTTATTCAGCTTGTAATAAAACAGCAGTGTGCAACTGGTATTGTGACTCACACTACTGTTTGTTATACAAACTCTGCACTTCTCAGATTCAAGATTTTGAAAACTTGACATATTCATCCTGATAGGAGAAAGTGAGGACTGCAGATGCTGGAGACCAGAGTTGAAAAGTGTGGTGCTGGAAAAACACAGCAGGCCAGGCAGCATCCGAGGAGCAGGAGAATCAACGTTTCGGGCATAAGCCCTTCTTCAGGATTCATTGATATTGATAGCAGTGCCAGGATCAATAGGAGAGAAGATTTATTAAAGGATTGGACACTCTGGAGGCAGGAAACATGTTTCTGCTGATGGGTGAGTGCCGAACCAGAGGACACAGCTTAAAAATACGGGGTAGACCATTTAGGACAGAGATGAGGAGAAACTTCTTCACCCAGAGAGGTAGCTGTGTGGAATGCTCTGCCCCAGACAGCAGTGGAGGCCCAGTCTCTGGATTCATTTAAGAAAGAGTTGGATAGAGCTCTCAAGGATTGTGGAATCAAGGGTTATGGAGATAAGGCAGGAACAGGATACTGATTAAGGATGATCAGCCATGATCACATTGAATGGTGGTGCAAGCTCGAAGGGCAGAATGGCCTACTCCTGCACCTATTGTCTATTGTCTACTGTCTCCTGCTCCTCGGATGCTGCCTGGCCTGCGATATTCATCCTGATGTTCAGTTAAGCAGTCATGTCATATGGTCATACAGCACAGAAACAGACCCTTTGGTCCAACCCATTCATGCCGACCAGGTTTTCCAAACTAAACTAGTTCCACTTGCCTAAACTTAGTCCCTATGCCTCTAAATTTCCCATTCCTGTACCTATCCAAATGTCTTTTCAATATTGTAACTGTACTGCATCTACCACTTCCTCTGGCAATTCATTCCATACATGAACCACCCTCTGTGTGAAAAAGTTGCCCATCAGGTCCGTTTTAAACACAATGTAGGAGCAAAATACTGCAGACCCTGAATTCTGCACTGAAAACAAAACAATGCTAGAAATCACAATTGGTCAGGCAGTATCCGTAGGCAGAGACCAAGCTAATGTTTCAAGTCTAGATGATGTAGACTGTTTATTTTACCAAAATGCAATACCTTGCATTTATCCAAATTAAACTCCATCTCTCAATTGACCCAATTGATCAAGAGGAGAAAGTGAGGTCTGCAGACGCTGGAGATCATGCTGCGCTTTTCCAGCAACACATTTCCATCTAGAAATCACAATTGGTCAGGCAGTATCCGTAGGCAGAGACCAAGCTAATGTTTCAAGTCTAGATGATGTAGACTCGAAACATTGACTTGCTTTCTCTTCATGGATGCTGCCTGACCCACTGTGATTTCCAGCATTATTTCTTTTTGGTCCCTTTTAAATCGTTCTTCTCTCACCTTAAAATTATGCCCCCTAGTTTTGAATTCCACCACCCTCGGGAACAGACTTGTGCTATTCGTATTATCTATGCCCTTCATGATTTTATAACACTCTATGCTCCAGTGAAAAAATTCTCAGCCTATCCAGCATTATCATCATAACTCAAACTCTCCAATCCTGACAACATTCTGATAAATCTTTTCTGAACCCTCATTAAATAATATCATTCAGATAGCAGGGCAATGAGAATTGTACACAGTACTCTAAAAGTGACCTCACAAATGTCGAGTATAACCATAACATGACATCCCAACTCTTATAGTCAACAGTCCGAGCAATAAAGGCAAGTCTGCTAAGCACCTTCTTAACCATCTTATGATACAAATTCCAAAGAACTATGTACCTGGACCCCTACATTTCACAGTTTGACAGCACTACCCGGCCATTAATTGTATAAGTCCTGCCCTTGTTTATTTTACCAAAATGCAATACCTTGCATTTATCCAAATTAAACTCCATCTCTCAATTGACCCAATTGATCAAGATCCCTCTGTAATCTTAGATAATCTTCTTCACTGTTGAATATGCTACTGATCTTGGTGTAATCCATACATTTACAATACATGCCTTCTAAATTCTCACCCTAATTGTTCATATAAATTACAAACAAAAGTGGACCTAGCACAGATCCCTGTGGAACACTGCTGGTTGCAAGCCTCCAGTCCATAAAGCAACACTCCACCACCACCACCCTCTGTCTCCAAATGTCAGGCCAATATTTTATGCAATTGGTAAATTTTCCCTGAATCCCATGTGATCTAACTTTACTAATTAGTCTACCAAGTGAAACCTTGTCAAAGGCTTTGCTAAAGTCCATGTAGACCATGTCTACCACTCTATCCTCATCAATGTTTTTTGTTACATCCTCAAAAAACTCAATAGAGTTTATAAGACATGATTTACCATGCACAAAGCTATGCTGACTATCCCTATCAGTCCTTGCTTCTCCTGATGCATGTAACTCCCATTTCTCAGGATCCCCTCCAACAACTTAATCACCACTGATGCCAAACTCATAGGTCTATAGATCCCAGGCTTCTCCTTATAGCTTTTCTCAAATAAGCGCATAACATTGGCCACTCTCCAATTATTCAGCACCTCACTAATGGCTGTAGATGATATAAATATCTCTGCTACAAGCCCCACCATTTCTTCCTCAACTTCCCACTACGTCCTGGGATACATTTGATGAGGTCCCAAAGATTTATCATCTTTGTATTTTTTAAGACCTCCAGCTCTACATCTTCTGACATCAATATTTAAGGTCTCTGAGTTCCTTAGTCTCCATTTCTTTCTCCACAGTAAAAACTGATGCAAAATATTTGTTTACTATCATTTCCATCTCCGGTAGTTCCACGTATAGACAAATTCATTGATCATTAAGGGGTCTATTCTCTCCCTATTTGCTGTTTTGCTCTTAATGTACTTGCAGAATCTTTTTGTATTATCCTTAACCTTATCTGCCAAGGCTACCTCATATCCCCTTTTTGCCCTCCTGATTTCCCTCTTAAGAATGCCCTTATATCCCTTATACTCTTCAAGAAGTTCACTATATCCCAATTGTCTATACTTAATATATGACTCCTTCTTCTTCTTTATCAGAGCTTCAATATCTTTATTCATCCATTCTTCCCTACTATTACCAACCTTAGCTTTCACTGGTCGAAGAGTGTGGTGCTGGAAAAGCACAGCCAGTCAGACAGCATCCGAGGAGCAGGAGAATCGATGTTTCGAACATAAGCCCTTCATCGCCAACATCTGTAGTCCTCACTTTCTCCTCATTGATTATCCTTCACTCGAACAGGAACATAATGGCTCTGAATGCTTGTTATCACAATTTTGAAAGCTTCCCACTGCCAGCCATCCCTACTTGCAAACAATCTATTCCAGTCAACTGCTGAAAGTTTTTGTCTCATACTATCAAAGTTTGTCTTACTCCCATTAAGAATTTTAACTTTTATACAAGGCCTATCCTTTCCCATGACTATTTTAAAACTAATAGAATTATGATCCCTAGTCCCAAAGTGGTACTCCAGTAATACGTCAGTCACTTCTCTGCCTTATTTCCCCAGAGAAGGTCAAGGTTTGCTCCTTCTCTTATACAAACATCAACTCATTGATAAAGTAAATTTTCTTGAACATATTTAGCACCATCCAAGCCCTTAACACTATCGGAGTGACAATTTATACTTGGAAAGTTAAAATCCCCTACGATTACAACCCTATTGTTTTTTTAAAATCACATAACACCAGGTGACAGTCCAACCGGTTTATTTGGAGGCACTAGCTTTCAGAGCGCTGCTCCTTCATCAGGTGGTTGTGATGAAGGAGCAGCGGCCTGAAAGCTAGTGCCTCCAAATAAACCTGTTGGACTCTAGCCTGGTGTTGTGTGATTTTTAACTTTGTCCACTCCAGTCCAACACCGGCACCTCCAAGTCATGGCTATTATTTTTACATATATCTGAGAACTCTTTAGGTATTTGTACCTTAACTTCTTGCTTACTATTGATGGCCTTTAAGTACAATCCCATCAATGTGATCATTCCCTTCTTATTTCTCAGTTCCACCTATATAGTTTCACTGGACATTCTCTCAGAAGTATTCTCTTTAAGTACAGCAGTAGTGTTTTCCTTAATAAAAAATGCCACACTCCCTCCTCTCATGCCTCCCCTTCTTTCCTTCCTATGGCATCCATTGAGCTGCCAGTCCTGACTCTCCCTCAACCATGTTTCTGTAATAGTTATGATGTTCCCATACTAGACCTGAGTTCATCAGCCTCACCTGTAAAATCTTTTACATTGAAATAAATGCAGTTTAATTCAGCAGTTACCTCATTCTTTGACTTCCTCTTGTCTACCTTTCTAGTTAATTTGCTCTTTTTAAATTCAGAATCATCCTCATCTGTCTTTCTATTCTCACTACTACTTAGCAGTAGTCCTTACCAGTTTAAATGCTCCCAAATAGCACTAACAAATCTCCCAACCAGGATATTGGTCCCCTTCCAGTTCAGATGAATCCCATCCCTTTTCCGCACAGAAGAATCTGAATAATCCAAAAATCTGAATCCCGGCCTGCTGAAGCATCTCATCAGCCATTGATTTATCTGCCCTATCTTTTTCCTAACCTTACTCGCATGAGGTGCTGGGATTAACCATGGAGGCTGTTCACAAACCATCTGAATACTGTTTTAAGCCAAAGGAGCACAGCATCTCTCACAGTGCCCACCGAAAAATAGTGATCACGGACTGGCCTGAACTAGGCCCCTTCACCCTCACCACGACTCTAAACAATATCTCCTACCCCCTAACTCTGACGGTCAACTGCCAAGCTGCCTGTTTTGGCACCGCCCACAGCTCATTGGCTATATGGCAGTGTATCCCGAGCCTTTAAATATCACTGACCTGTCTATTGCCTGTTGTCTACTTCAAGTGAAAGTAGCCTTCAGGATATTGATTGCATGTAATTCACAGCAAGGATTAATGGAGCAGGTGCAATAAGGTTGAAAGAAATCAAATTGTTGCTTTGAATTTTCCAGCTCTGGATTGTGCGACAGGAAACTTTATGAATTCTGAGGATCTTCAGTATCAGTTGACGAAGTGGGCGGTGTCCACTCCATCTTGCTTACATTTTGTTTGTGCTTTAATGCCGATTTTTTCGCAAGTGTCTTTCACTGTTACTCATCACATGACCTGGATCTTTCTTTTACATCTGGTGTGAACTTTGAAAATCTTCCAAGCAAGGATGGAGTATTGTATTCATGAGGTCACTTTTGGCCTCATGTTCCTATTACCTTCATAAATGTGCTCATGCAAACACTGTGAATGATGATTCCCGTGCAAGAAGGAAAACAAACGACTCAAAATAAGTTTGGAAATCTATGGCATTTGGCACAGCACCAAAGGCAAAACTACATTTGTTGCTGCAGCCCCAAGGAACAGACAAAATAACATGTACAAATCAGATTCATATTTACAGAAGGAATCCTTTCCACTTGCATTGCTGACGGCCTGTGTGATGACGTTTACCTATCCTGAAGTAAGAGCACATAAGCCACGGCATGTAATTTGAGTCAAGATCATGGGTGAATGTAGGAAGCTGTGCCTTGTTATTGGGACAATATTTTGTTAAATGTCTTACACTGACAAGAAGGAAAATGCCAAGAACCATCTTACATTAATAATAACAGGACTATGATCATTTAGATCCTCTTTCCCTCTGCCACCACACCAAACCACCCAAAGCCCTCACACTCACCTCGCCACACAAATCACACAGATGCAACACCATCTCCTGGGACAGTCAAACTGAGCCATTAAGGCAGCCAAGGACCAATACCGATCCAAACTAGACACACAGACAGATACCCATCAACTATGGCAAGGACTGAATGAGATCACAGGTTCTAAAAAGAGACAGTACAAGATAGCAGACGATGACACATCCCTCCCGGATCATCTCAATGCCTTCCATGCTCACTGTGAGCAGAATTTCGGTGGAGAAGTAACACCTATTCCGACAAGTCCTGACGAACCTATCTGAACAGTCACTGGATCAGAGGTCAGATCAGTTTTCCTTTGTACAAGGAAAGCAATAGGACCGGATGGAGTATCAGGCTGTGCACTCAGAGTATGCACACATCGACTGGAAGAAGTCTTCTCGAACATCTTCAATCTCTCCCTGCAGCAGGCCACTGTACCTGCCTATTTCCAGAGGGCCAACATCATCCCTGTGCCAAAGAAGGCTCATGCAGCATGTCTCAATGATTACCACCCAGTGGCCCTAAATTCGGTGGTCATGAGGTGCTTTGAAAGGCTGGTCATGGCATTAATCAACTCCAGCCTCCCCACTATCCTTGACTCACTCCAATTTGCCTATCGGACCAATAGAGCCATATCAGATACCATATCACTTGTCCTTCACTCCTCCCTAGAACACCTTGACACCAAGAACAGCTACATAAGAATCCTACTCATTGACTACAGTTCAGCCTTCAACACTATTATCCCCTCGAGACTGATTACTAAACTTAGTGATCTCGGACTAAGCCCCACTCTCTGCAACTGGATCCTCAGTTTCCTGACCCACAGGCCACAATCAGTGAAGACTGGGGACAATATTTCATTGTCACTAACACTCAACACTGGAGTCTCCCGGGGTGCAGACTCAGCCCTCTACTGTACTCACTGTACACCCATGACTGCATCACCAAATACCAGACTAATGCCATTTACAAGTTTGCTGATGACAATCAGTGAAGACTGGGGACAATATTTCATCATCACTAACACTCAACACTGGAGTCTCCCAGGGGTGCAGACTCAGCCCTCTACTGTACTCACTGTACACCCATGACTGCATCACCATATACCAGACTAATGCCATTTACAAGTTTGCTGATGACATCACCATAGTCGGTCGAATCTCAGATGGTGACGAAACAGACTACAGATGGGAGGTGGAAGACCGGGAAAAATGGTACACTGAGAATGGCTTAGCTCTTAATGCCGGCAAAACCAAGGAACTCATTATTGACTTTCAGCGGGATTTTGCTAATGCCCCACTACACATTAACAACACAGAGTTGGAATGAGTGAAGAGTGTCAGGATCCTGGGAGTGGTCATCCATAACAAGCTTTCTTGGACTCTTTATGCGGAGGCACTGGTTACAAGCATCCAACAACGCCTCTTCTTCCTCAGGCAGCTGAGAAAATTTGGCATGACAGCGAATACCCTTGCCAACTTTTATAGGCGTGTCATCGAGAGCATTCTGTCTGGATGTATCACTACCTGGTATGGCAACTGAACCATTCACGATCAGAGAAGGTTACAGAGAGTGGTGAACTCAGCCCAGACAATAACAAAGGCCAACAGCCCATTTATAGAATCTATCTATCAGGCCTACTGTTAAGGAAAGGCCGCCAGCATTCTCAAATATCTATCTCACCCTGGCAATATTTTTATACAACCTGTATAATCAAGGAGAAGGTACAGAAACCTGAGCACATGCACCAGCTGTTTTTGTAACAGTTTCTACCCTATTGTTTGAATACTGAATGGACTCACAAACTCTTAGCATTTGCCACTGTTTACCTATTATTTACTTATCTATGCTACTTAACTATGTGATCCGCCTGTACTGCTCACAAGACAAAGCTTTTCACTGTGCCTCAGTACATGTGACAATAAATTCAATTCAATGCAATTCAATTCAATTGGATAATTTCATGTGGGAAGGGATAGACATGAAGGCCAGGATTTTACTGAAGTGTCTGTAGTAAGGCCTGAAGGGTGGAAGTGGAGGGTGGCACTGCTTCAGATAATGGGTGGGTCTCAGGGTGACACACTATGGGCAGCAACCAATGAAGTGACTGCCACCAAATGATGGGTGACCTGCCCACAAGAGTAAATAGCCCAGTCTGAGGGCAAAGATCTCAATCGCCTCAGAGACACCAAGGGGTGGGATGGTCATAACTTGGGCTGGCAGAAGAAGTGTGGCTTTAAAGGGATAGGTCAGTAGGAGATGGAGTCAACAAAGGACCAAGAGTTGGAGGTAAAATGCTTTTCTTAGAAACGGGAAGAACAGCAGAACTGTTTTGTCATTGTCTGCAGTCCCTTCTTAATTTCACGTTAAGCTAGTGGCCACTTCAGACAGTGGGGGCTTAATCTCTACAGCATGGAAACAAGCCCTTCGGCCCAACAAGTTCACATCAACCCTCCAAAGAGAAACCTACCCTCCTATATTTACCCCTGACTAATCCACCTAACACTATGGGCAATTTAGCATGGCCAATTCACCTAACCTGCACATCTTTGGACTTTGGGAGGAAACCGGAGCACTCGGAAGAAACCCACGGGAAGAATGTGCAAACTCCACACAGACAGTTGCCCGAGGCTGGAATTGAACCTGGTTCCCTGGCGCTACGAGACAGCAGTGCTAGCCACTGAGCCACCGTGCTGCCCTTTTACATAACCATTCATTTTGAATTACCTCCTTTGGCGCATTTGTCAATCTGACCTTCTTTGGGACATTACTCATATCTGCCTGACTTGAAACTGATATTGGATGGTTTCTGCTCAAAAATAGTGAGGCTAAATATACTGTTGTCCGATTCAATGTGCCATTGTGCATCCAACCCACCCTGCTGAGGTGGTCATCACTGAGGAATGCAGAGAGTGGGGGAAGCTAAAAGGCAAAAGTTGAAAGTAATCAAAGAATTTGGAGAAAAGGCTAGTAATTAGATAGGAATTGCAGATCAGCCCTGATCTGAAAGAACATCAGTTTTATTGCAGAGTTATTGAAGGTTAGTAGAGAACTATTGAATGTTGTCCAGATAATGTCCCTGGATTTAACTTCCATGCTGCACCAAAATAGTGCTGGGTATTTCAGGCATCAGGGAACTGACATTAGCCCTGCTCAATATTCTTCCCTTGACCATGCACAGTGTGGCTGTATATTTCTCTTCCCCCATTGAAGGCAGAGTGCTCCTGACTGTGGACAAACCCCACACCTCTCCCCCCATTATCCCACATCCATCCATGCTTTGCCATCACCTCCATCCCCCCACCACTTCAGTTACCCACCTTCGCAATTATCATTCCTCTTCACTCTCAGCCTGAAACCCCTGATTGAGAACAGCCAATAGGAAACCTGGGCATGATCAATCCCTGTATTAATATCAGAGGCTGCATTTGGCTGATTGTGCCAGAGACCCCTGACTGTTTGGTTTCAGTGAGTACCATTCTCCTAATGCTGTGAGAAATGGCAGCTTGCTTGCTGCGCATACAGTGTGTTTGTCTATAAGCACATGGTGCTGGTATAACATTGATCGAGCGCACTGTTGCACAGAAAGATGTGTGCCCTATGGAGTGAGGACTGCTGACCAGCAAGACAAGCTGCCTGGTTATGTGATTGTGCAAAAAGGCCAGACAAAGTCGGAATGCTGACAGCATCCAGGTAAGCACTAAAGGACTGAGCTCTAAGAGAGCAAGTGAGCAGCCTTGAGATGCAGCCTGGTGTAATCTTGTGCCTCTCCTTGTGTGCAAAATGTCATTGTGGCATCCTTTCAATGCAAACTGCTGGGGTACCTGGCAACACTGGTCTATGCTTCCTCCAAGTAAATCGAGGAGATACCATGATGCTGCTGAGGAGTGGCAGTATTCATTTTGTGCCCACAGAGTGTGCCCTGGGAAGCAATTACTTGTTGAGTTTCACGGAGGCTCTTTGCAGGTAGTGGTGGGCAGGATCTGTCCAGACATCCGTGTTGAGAATCCTCGGCCTGTATTTTACTCATGATGGGTGACTGGATGGGCAACTGACCATTAGTGAGGTGAGATCCACAGTTAATAAGGCCATAAGTAAGCAATAATTCCTTAAATATGCAACCTCCAGCTGTCAAGTGAGAGTCCTGCCTCAACACCCAGAACCTGCAGAAGTGATGAAGTGAGTTAGTCTGAGTGTCAAGACTGTCCTTGCTGTTCTTCTTGTGTGATTCCGCCACACCTCTTGCATTTAGCCCACATCATTTAGGCCCCTGTAATTTTCTGCCCAAATGAGGCATAAAACCATTTGCTTTGCGTAAACTTTATCGGGCATCCTTTTTTCACTCTGCTTTGGATGCAAGTTGAAATTTCTTTCCTTCTATTTTCTTTTCTGCTCTCCAACTCATAATGCCATCTTTTTTTCCAACTTAAAAGGTGACTGAGCTCAACAAATATTATGTGAAATTATGAAAATACATTTCTTTTCAAATGAGCAGAGTCAATAAATATTGTCAATGAAGCAGTAAATGAAGTGATTATAATGATAAGATTTATCATTAAATGTAATTAACGATGGTAACTAACAGAATAATAAGCTGTAAAAATATCTCTGATGGTATAAAAGACTTATTTTATTCTAAAATGTGCTGCACATAGGTCAATGAAAATACTTTCAACATTGACACCAGTTTTTTTTAAATCTCTATTTAATTTGTAGACAGTTTATGCAAGCACATCAAATCCAATTCATAGCAAAGCCATTATTGATGTTAATGCTAAAGAACAAAATGTTCCTCTCTACAAAACCAATGTCAAACAAGTCATCCACTGGTTGAAATCTGAGTCTGAATCACTGCCTTCACATACACCATAAATTGAAAGTCCTTGCCTTGGTTCCTAACTCTTAATACATTGCCCAATCATTACGTCTCACCCTGATGTCTTCATTTTATATTTTGTCAAGGTTATTTGCCATTATTCTGCAAAACTGCCTCTTCTTCCTAAACCTTAATATGTCCTCTCATTCTTCTCAAAGTGGCAGCTTGACATCTTTATTAGATGTGTAAATTATACTTTAGCTCACAATGATTTTTTTTTGCAGATTTGACAAGCAGAAGTAAGTTGCAATAGCCCATGGGTGCATGTACCATTTAAACCTGATAATTGAAATGAATAGGCCAGTCTCCAAGTTTCCTTCAAATACTTAGTACGATATGAGTTGAGTTTTTAAATCGATGCAACTTTTGATCCATTATCCATATCAAAACGGAATGGATGGCAGAAATGTTCCAATAGCAATTTACATGCTTGATGCAGTATATTATCCCATAATCTTTTCACCCATGTTTCATATTTCAGAAGTTATTGTCTGAAGTTCTGATATCAGTTCCCAAGTTATATGAGAAACTGGGCAAGACAGAATGTGGTTGCAGTCAAAACAAAACATTACTATGTGAGCTGTGTTCAATGAATTTGCAACATATGCCCTGAAATTTGCAAATTATTTTCAAGTTCCGGGTTTGTTTTTCGCCAAAGACATCTGTGGTATACAATGCTGCTCAAGTATCAATTTTTTTTTTGGGAGGAATTGCGATCTGTTGGGAATTAAGGATCCTGTTTTGTTCAGTGTGCTCTGAACCATTTTGTGTCAAAGTCAAGTGTACTGTAGCATGATAAATCTTAGCATTAGTAATATGACTCTGTAGCAGTTAAACCTAACAGTAAATCTGATGATTTGGCAGATTGATTTGATAGATTATAATCTAATTATACAGCTATCATAAGGAATAACACTCTTTGCTTGAAATAAGCCATGGTGAAAACTGGAGAACACAACTCTATGATGTACTGAAAAAAAAACAAATTTACTGCAAGGTTGTTGTAGTATAGTCAGACAAGAGAAGCAGGAAACACCGCTACACTTGTGAACAAATACAGATATTTCTTAACAATCACTGAGACATGGCAAGATTGAGTATTCTGATTGTGACATTTTAAACAATAATAATATTTCCTTTCATATTAGGTTAAAAGCACTAATTGTACTCACCCAGCAGAAGGCAGTCCTCTGAAACGTGTTAAGGCTGTAATATGATTATTCAACCTCTGCTGTTTTTAAACAGGTCTCCTTGGTGGAACTGTGAGATTGGTGAGTTTAACCTACAGTGTACATAATTTAGTTGAGGCTTTCAGGCTTTTTTTTTAAATTCCTGAATTCATCGCCATTGTCTGTCATTGGCAAATGATCTAGTCCTAAAACTCCTTTCATCTTCAAGACCATATGAATAAAACTGCTTACGGTCAAGGGCCAGAAAAAATGCAGTAGTTTATGGCTGTTATAAAGTAGGTACCAAAGAATTGAAAGCTGGAGATTGAAATTATGGTACTGCTTTCAAATCATTAGCGCTAATAATAATCCTTCTGTCGTAAAGGTAATAAGAAAAATTGATAGCTTTACTGGTAAGCAGAATAAAATCAAAACTGATGGTTCTACAGGCTCAGCTACACTCAAACATTCCTGAGTGACCTCCAGTTTATTCTTCAGAAGTGTTCGATTATCCAAAGCACAACTGCCCATTTCTATTTCACTCACTCACTTTCCCAGTTCTTGCTGATCTGTATTGGTTTATAGTCTCACAAAGATCCAATTTGTTTTTAATTTATTCATGGAATGTGCACATTTTTGGAAAGGCTGTTAATCTCGAATTGCCTTGGAGCAAGTGAGCTGCCTACCCATTCCCTCTGAAACCATAGTGATATATTTCCAACTCCGGATGCTGTCTGGGCTGTGGAAGGGAAGTTGCAGAAGGTGGTATTCCCAAGCATCTCCTGTCCATGTCCTTCTTGGTGGGAAAAGTCATGTGCTTTCAGAAGAGACTTGGTGAAATACTGCAGTGTATTTTGTAAATGGGACACACTGCTGCTACTGTGTGGTGGTGAAGGGGAGAATGTTGAAGGTAGTGGACAAGATGGCAATCAAATAGGCTGCTTTGATCAAGCTGGTTTCAATCCTCTCTGGGGATTGTTGAAGCTGAATTCAATCAGCCAAGAGGAATGTATTCCATCAAGCTCCCTGATATCTGCCTTGTAGATGGTGGACAGGCTTTGGGGAAACAGGGAGTGAGTTACTCATCACAGAATACCTTCTCTTGTAGCCACTGTGTTTATATGACGTCCGGTGGCGCTTTGGATTGGATCTCCCAACGATATTGATAGCGGAAGATTGGGACATGATAATGCCATTGAAAGTCAAGGGATGATGATTGTATTCTTTCTTGCTGGGACAGTCATTGTCTGATATTTGTGTGGTATGAACTTGTTGGTCCAAGCGTGGGGATATTGCCCAGATCTTGATGCATATGGGCATGGTCTGGTTCAGTATTTGAGGTGATACAAATGGTGCTGAAAATCGGGTAAGCATTGGCAAACATCCCCACATCCGACCTTTTAATGATGGAAAGATCATTGAGGAAGCAGCTGAAGATAGTTGTGTCTCCGACATTATCCTGAGTGGCCTCATGAGTGAATTGCAAAATGCATTTGCAGAAAGTAATTAGGAAATCTAATAGAATGCTATCATTTATCTCAAGGGAACTTAAATATAGAAGTAGGGAAGATATGTTTCAGACATACAGAACCCTGCTGAGACCACATCTGGAGTACAGTAGTGACCACTTTGTTTGGAGAAGGCTGGACATATGTTGGAGGCAGTCCAGAGATGAATTATTAGATTAATCCCTGGAATGGGCAGGTTAGGAGGGAACGTTAAACAGGTGAGGCTTGTATCTGCTGGAGTTTAGAAAATTATGAGGTAGTTTTGATTGTAACATAAATACCTGAAGCATCTCAACAGAGTTAATACAGAGTGGGGAATTTTCCTCCTATGGAGAATCTTAAACAAGTGGTCATTGTTTAAAAATCAGGGATTTCCCATTTAAACCAGAGTTTCGGTGATTTTTTTTCTCAGACAATCATGAGTCATTGGAATTCTCTCCTTGAAAATGTGTTAGAAGCAGAGTCTTTGAATATTTCTAAAACAGAGGGGGACAGTTTTTTGTTATGTAAGAGGATGAAAGGTTAAGAGGGGAGGCTGGCAAATAGATTTGAAGTTACAATCAAATTAGCCATGATCTTATTGAATGGTGGAGCAGCCTGAGAGGCTGAAGAACTATTCCCACTCCTGATATGCATGTTCATATGCTACAACCTTTTCGCTCAAGTTGAGGTCTACATATGATGAGTCATTGGGCAGGAGGGGGCTGCAGCTAAGCTCTGAGAAAAGAAAGTGTATTCACCACCTTATTGGTAGATGAAGCTGCGGAAGTGTTCTGTAACATGGCACTGGATATGGATTTTGATGAGATAGTGTACTGAAGGACTTCATTATTGATCTGTTTGGTGTATTGTCAAGCCTGTTAGAATAGAATTGTTACTGTCAAGGATAAGGGGCAGATTATTTAGGACTGAGATCAGGAGAAATGTCTTCACCCATAGAGTAGGAAGTCTGTAGAATTCTCTCCACAGAATGGCTGAGACCAAATCATTGAATATTTTCAAGATAGAGTTAGATGTAGTTCTTAGGTTTAAAGGTATCAAAGGGTATGGAGTGAAAGCAGGAACAGGGTAATTGGATGATCAGCCATGGTCATCTTGAATGGCAGAGCAGACTCAAGGGGCCAAATAGCCTACTCCTGCTCCTATTCTCTATGATTGAGTCATTGAAGTCCCCATTTCTAACTTGGCACAAAGCTTGGAGTTCCATCCTTTCCAGGGGTGAACTGATGTCCAAGAAGACCAAACTTGGAACATCTGGTGAGAGCCAGTATCTCAGCTTTGACTGCAGCACAAACAGAAAAGACCAAACTCTCACTGCTGCAGCTGAAATCTGGATAGAGATGATGAAGTTCACGTTTGCTGCCACACTGGTTCACACTGTTGCCATCATGTTCACAGTGCTCATAGGAGCCATGCAACATCAAGGCTAATATCCATCGGCCTGTTCTCCTACACAATGCCAGAATTACTGAAGTGTATCTCTGAGGGAGTGGCACTGACTCTCCTTTTAGGGTGACAATGTAGATGTTACCAGCACTGCAGCAGCACCAATCCCCCGATTAGTGTGCATCAGTTAACTAGCCCAGCCTGTTGCCACTCATGCTGAGGTGGTACAGACTGAAGCCAAACCCTCCACAAGGCCCAGAGCTGCTCAAGAATGTCCTGTAGGATCAGTGGCATTTGGCAGCATCCTCCATCAAGAGTCAACAGCTTTCTAATAGCCTTTTCCATGCTGTGGAGACTGAACAAGCACTACTTCAGTACATCAAGACAGCCAAAGACATTCACAGGGGACTAAAGGAGACAATGTGATAATTGTTAGTGTCACCAGACCATGACTCTAGTGATCCCAACAGAGATCCCTGAGGTCGTGAGTTCAAATTCCCTTTAAGGAGTTGATAAAATGAAAATTCAATTAATGAATCTCAAATATTAAGCTCAACACAGTAATGGTGACTGATATAATGGTCATTGAATGTGAGAAAGGCCCATCTGATTTGTTAATGTCCTGTTCAGAGAAGGAAATCTGCCATCCTTGACTGATCTCCTCACTAATTGGCAAATGTTTTTCCAGGTTCACAACCAAATTGTTGACATTAGATTCCTGTTCTAAATGACCTAGCAAGCTGTTTAGCTCAAAGTCAATTAAGGATGGTCTACAAATTGGCCATGCCAACAATGCAGAAATCCTATTATGAATGCAAGGAACTAAAGGATAGTCAAAGCTGAATGATTAATTTATTTTCATATAAGTTGATGGATTTTTCAATAAAGATGTTCAATAAAGGAAAGTTTGTGTGAATAGATTTCATGGTTGGATATTTTCCCGCCCGGTTCAATTCCCGCCTCAGGCGACTGACTGTGTGGAGTTTGCACGTTCTCCCTGTGTCTGCGTGGGTTTCCTCCGGGTGCTCCGGTTTCCTCCCACAGTCCAAAGATGTGCAGGTCAGGTGAATTGGCCATGCTAAATTGCCCATTGTGTTAGGTAAGGGGTACATGTAGGGGTATGGGTGGGTTGCGCTTCGGCGGGTCGATGTGAACTTGTTGGGCCGAAGGGCCTGTTTCCACACTGTAAGTAATCTAATCTAATCAAAAATTTTACCTCACAGTAGCAACGTCACCAATGAAGCAGCAAACCACCAAAAATGTTTAAACTAGTTCTGTGCTATCCTTTTAAAAACAAAATTTGCCCTTAGAAGGTGATCATTGATGCTTGCGCCAGCCTTTATTGCCCAGGTGTCAGTGACCTTGAGAAGGTGGTTAGGGTGAGCTGCCATCTTTGACCTGTTGCGGAGTCCCTGTGGTGTCAGTAGAGCCAGAAAGCCAACAGGGAGACAGGTCTCATTTTTGACACAATACCAGTGAAGGAGTAGTGACCTATTCTAAGTCAGGATGGTGAATGGTTTGGTAATGGTATTTGCATCTGCTGCCCTAATCCTTCTAGACATCGTGAGTTGGGAAGCTGCTGTTGAAGAAGCCTCAGTGAATTGTTTTTTTTTAGATTACATTACAGTGTGGAAACAGGCCCTTCAGCCCAACAAGTCCACACCGACCCGCCGAAGCGCAACCCACCCATACCCCTACATTTAACCCTTACCTAACTCTACGGGCAATTTAGCATGGCCAATTCACCTGACCTGCACATCTTTGGACTGTGGGAGGAAACCGGATCACCCGGAGGAAACCCACGCAGACACAGGGAGAACGTGCAAACTCCACACAGTCAGTCGCCTGAGGCAGGAATTGAACCAGGGTCTCTGGCGCTGTGAGGCAGCAGTGCTAACCACTGTGCCACTGTGCCGCCCACCTTGTAGTGTACCTTGTGGATGCCAATGTACCTCAAAGATTCCTGCCTGGAAATACTTGGCACATAAAATTTCAATGCCACCATGACTTTTCTGACCATTGGTAATTCTGCGCTCACACTGCTATGAGGCTCCAGGTAGAGTTGTAGGAGATTCTTACTGAGCATTTATTATTGAATCTGAGACACCTCAGGCTTTGATTGTGTGGGTGATGGTAGGAGCCGTGGGTTCTGTTCTAAATGACCTAGCAAGCTGTTTAGCTCAAAGTCAATTAAGGATGGTCTACAAATTGGCCATGCCAACAATGCAGAAATCTTATTATGAATGCAAGGAACTAAAGGATAGTCAAAACTGAATGATTAATTTATTTTCATATAAGTTGATGGATTTTTCAATAAAGATGTTCAATAAAGGAAAGTTTGTGTGAATAGATTTCATGGTTGGATATTTTCCCGCCCGGGATAGGCATGGTCTTCCGTTGTAAGACACCTTCCCCCTCCACCTCCAACTGCACAGAACTCTACAAGTCTCTGTTTTATTTCATGGTCATGTGGCAGACCTAAGAGGAACTGCGCAACTGATTGACCCCATACCTCCAAATGCAGTGTGTCCTCGATTGGCAGCACCAATTCCCTGAATGACATCACCAGTACAACCTAGGCTTGCATATTGGTGCCTGGTCTTTTCAATAGGAAGACTGGAAGTGGTGGGTTGAGAGGAAAGCTTGTGTTGCTGAAAACATGTTACACTGAGACTGATCAGCACAGGGTTTGTTTGGAAATGCACACAGTTCCTGAAACTATAGCCAGAACTATTCAATGAGGTCATCATCACACCAGTTATGGCATTCCCCGTACATCCCAGGAATATCCAGGATTGTACTATTCCCAATAAACTGCATGGATCTGACAGAAATGGCCAGATGCCTGACTGGTGTAATTTGTCTTGCAACTTAATAGCCTAATTTCATGATGCGAATGTTCTCAATTAACTATCCGAGTTTATTTGTTCAGGACTGTGCCTAAATGGTACAGCAGCATCAGGTGTGTGGCACAGCCATAGATCATTACTGCTGTTCAAGGTTACACATTCTGCAGTCAGCTTTGCAAAAACAACTTGTCTCACTCTCTCTCTCACCATGACAATGTATAAAACAGTGTGAAGCTGCTACGTTTGGATAGCAGATAAAAAACTAAACTTGCTGTGGAAAGTTCAATCTGATGGTGCAGTAGGGTAAGTTCCCCCCCTTTTGAATCAGAAGGCCTGGGTTGAATCCCACCTGTTCCTGAGGTGTCAGATCACATCTCTGAACAGGTTGATTAAGAAGTAGCTTTCTATTGCCACTGTGATAAAGATTAATTACTGCCAGACAATCCCTCTGCTACAGAAAATGAATTATTGCAAAATTATGGTCTTATTCTTTCAGGATTTAATTGGTGAACATTTTAAACATTTAAAATTTTAAGTTAAAAAAAGTCGCTTCATTTCTCACTCTCTGAATCCAACCTTTCTTTAATGTCATTGCTGTTCTGTTTCTGTACCCGTTTCAGCACTGAATTCATCCAGTCTGATTTATCCATTTATGGTGATCCCCAGTTGCCACTGGAAATCTGGTGCCTTTTGGTATCTGCCTCTAATGACTCAGAGTAAGGGTTGTTGAGGTAGTTTTCTGCCACCAATCCTCCTTTGTCAATACTTTATAGAAGAGCTGTTTAATGATCAATGTTTGCAATTGCACCAACACAAAGCCATCCCAGAAGAGGCACTGTTCTTAGTTAACAGCACAGTTTATTACATGACAGCAAAAACTGACACCAACATACTAGTCAGGCATTATCATTAGGATTTTCGGACACCATACAGAATATGCCTACTCTGTACGAAGGCAAGTGTAGAACTGTCTGCCTCCACTCAAAGACTGTGATATCTTCAGATTTTGATTTGTAATGTACAAAACCATCACATCCATAAGTAGTTCTGCTATTATGCGATAGTTGCTTTCTTTTGGGAACTCACGCTATATAAATTCACACAATAAAAAGTGTTGACAATGCTGTCGCATTATAGCCAACACATGTTTTAGAAGTTTGCACTTTAGAAACAGCAACTCCATTCATGAATTGTGTGGCAACCAATTTACATTGACAAAATGCATATTATAGCAGAATGACTTGTACAACAGCTTCCTTCTCATCCCTTGGCTATAATTTGCAGAGTTCTTCAATCTCCTTGCTTAAATAGATACACAGTCAAAGGTCCTGTTCATGTAGGTTCCAGATTCCTGTTCTGAAGAAGAATCACTAGAACGAAACACATTAACTCTGTTTTCTCTCCACAGATGCTGCCTAACCTGCTGAGTTTCTTTTATAAATTTTTTTCTGATTTCCAGCATCTGCTAGTTTTTTTTTGTTTAGATTCCTTGTTACCCTCATTGCACCATTTTTAGCTCACTCATTCAATAACTGACTTTGTAAAAATATTTTAAAATCTCAATATACACTATTACCTGCGAAAGTAATTTATTGGCCAATGTGGGCATGTGCATCAATATGAGCTGTGTGTCACCAATAGACTGTTCTAATGGTGGAAGAGATTTCACAAAACAAGAAACACTTGCTGAATGAGTTGGAAAGTGGAAGGCAGAACAATAGCTTCCATGACCTTGAGAAGACGATAAGCAATCCATTAACAAGGATTTCAAAAGATGGACAGCGCTGCTTTAAACCTTGAGGAATAAATCTGATCACCTAATCGCCTCAGATCTTAAGTTATTCTGCTCATTGCTACGCTCCTCAGTGCATTAATCATCAAAAAGGGATTTTGATGGCTTCTTTCTTGACGTTACTTATAACAGAATACTGGACTTTGACATAGAACACCTTGACAGATCCATTGAACTCGAGGAAATACAACAGCCTTGCTTGAGAAGTCACCAGAGGGATTGACCTCCTTGCAAAGTTTTACAAATTGCATCAGATTTGATGAGCTGCATCATTCCTGGACTTATAACAGAAGAATGTCTGAAATCTCACTGTGTGATAACAGTAACAAATACTGCCCTGTCTTTCTATAACATTTCATTGTCATTGATTTCAATTAAATGACTGATCAGCTTTATAATATGTGTCAACTGTCCTTGCCCGCTAGTCTGGATATTGACAGCCAAGTCTTGAACAGTTGATTCATGTCTTTCAGGAACTTACAATACACAAAGAAGGGAAAGAACTAGCTATCTCTCTGCTTTCTGTCTGTTATTCAATGACTTCTATAAGAAAATAATATTACACTCAGGGTAAGGCTCAAATACCATGTCATATGTGCTAGATGGTTACGAATCACTCACTTGAATGAGAAATGAAAAAGATAAAGATTGTCCACTTACATTAAGATTTCAAAATAATTGTTAAACTGCAGATCAGAGGGATCTATAATTCGGATGGTCAAAGCATCCTGAATGGTTCTCCTTTTAGAGAAGGTTCTGTCTGACAGATGCTGACATCAAATTAGATTGGGGTTAAAAACTGTGTCATTTTATGTAGACAACATTGGACTGAGCTATCCTTGAACTAACACTATACTGGGACTTTTGAGTCACGAGACCCTGGAATAACAATACTATCCAAATCCAGATTAGGATGGAGTGGATGTGGAGCTAAAACAGTATTAAGACAGAATAGTGGATGGTTACTTGCACAGCCAGATGTTCTGCTGTTCCTAATCTGGGAATATATATGAGAATTCAGTGAAATTAAGAACATATTCCATTGCCAATGTTAGTAACTTACACTTAGAGTCATAGAGTCATAGAGATGTACAGCACAGAAACAAACACTTCTGTCCAACTCGTCCATGCCGACCAGATATCCAATCCTAATCTAGTCCCATTTGCCAGCACTTGGCCCATATCCCTCTAAAGCCTTCTTGTTCATATACCCAGATGCCTTTTAAATGCTGTAATTATACCAGCCTCTGCCACTTCCTTTGGCAGCTCATTCTATACACCCACCACCTCTGTATGAAAAATTCCCCTTAAATTATTTTTATATCTTTCCCCTTTCACCCTAAATCTATGCCCTTTAGGTCTGGACTCCCCCACCCCATGGAAAATACATTGTCTATTTATCCTAGCCATGTCCCTCATAATTTTGTAAACCTCTATAAGGTCACCCCTCAGCCTCCGACGCTCCAGGGAAAACAGCCCCAGGCTACTCAGCCTCTCCCTATAGCTCAAATCCTCCAACCCTGGCAACAGCTTTGTAAATCTTTTATGAACCCTTTCAAGTTTCACAACATTTTTCCGATAGGAGGGAGATCATAATTGCACACAATATTCCAAAAGTGGCCGAACCAATGTCTTATACAGCTGCAACATGACCTCCCAACAACTATACTCAATGCTCTGACCAACAAAGGAAAGCATACCAAATACCTTCTTCACTATCCTATCTGCCTGTGACTCCACTTTCAAGGAGCTATGAACCTGCACTCCAAGGTCTCTTTATTCAGCAACACTCTCTAGGACCTTACCATTAAGCGTATAAGTCCTGCTCTGATTTGCTTTTCCAAAATGCAGCACCTCACCTTTGTCTAAATTAAACTCCATCTGCTACTCCTCAACCTATTGGCCTTTCTGATCAAGATCACGGTGTACTCTAACCTTCTTCACTGTCCATACATCTCCAATTTTGGTGTCATCTGCAAAGTTACTAACTATATCTGCTATTATCACATCCAAATCATATATATAAATGACAAAAAGCAGTAGACCCAGCACCGATCTTAATGAATAGTGTTGTGGAGAAAATATAGAGAACCACCAGGAGATGCAGAGAGTTCTTCAAGAAGTAGGTCTTTTATTTGCAATCAAAAAACTATGACACTGCGAAAGCAGATTCTCAGATGCCCATGAACCTCAGGGTCCGTGGATTTTTATATTTTTTTATCATGTTTCTGTTCACTTATCAGCATGTCTAACTATATTAATCAAAGTATCTCACTCTTGCTACACAATAAACCAATGATGTTAGTTCCCATTATCTCTTTAGTTGTACAGTCTACTTAATGTTATTTTAATGTCACGGTTAGATATTTATTGCTAACTGTGCTACAGTGATCTTCCAGTCCAGACTAACCTGTTATGATAGATATTTAGCTATTCCATCTGTTGCAATAGTCTCCTGTCTCAAGCTGACTATTAATTAGATATTTTAATGTCATGTCCCAAATATTTATTATCCCAATCCTGTCATAATAACACTTAACAGAGAAACTTGCTTTATTATTTGTGTTATCTCGCCATAGTGACCTTTCAGCCTTAACCTTACTCTGCTAATTGGTGTAAGAATGTTCCACTATCGTTATCCCATCCTGCCTTCTACAGAATACAGATTGCCAGTGATCTTCATGCTTTAACCCTTCCCATGCTTTCATGTTCTTTATTTTCCATAATAGATGTATTATTTTTAAAAAACAAATACTGTGGGCAGGTTGATGTCTTAATATGTTCATTAAGAGTACAATGTCCAGAAGTTGAGATTCTTTAAAATATAATTTCAAGTTAATGTATATAGTGTTGTTATTTAATATTGGCATTAATTGTAATTTAATGTTGTTTAATTATTGCATGCATTGTACATGTTTACTGCAAAATAGTCTAAAATGTTTTTTAATGTTGACGTTAGGGGGAAAGTCCCTTTGAGACAAGAGTTAGAATTCAAATCTATGCTGATGGAATAAAAGTGTGTGTGCCTTTTAATTATTTGTTGTAAATATTCTACATGAAATAAGATTTAATAAATAGTCTGCGGTGTACCTGTCCGCATATTGCAGCTCAGGAAATACACAGAGTGAGAAGTATTGCTTTGCATGCTATGCAAGCAGACTGTACAACAGAAAGTGCATCATGGTAGATGAACAGAGTGCAGAATACAATGTTACAACTGCAGAGAAAGTGCACAGAGATGGAGAGAGAGATCAGAACTAAGGTATTTGAAAGGTACATTCAAAAGTCTGATAACAACGAAGAAAAGCTGTTCTTGAATCTATTCGTTCGTGTATTCAAACTTTTATATCTTCTGCCCGACAGAAGAGGGTGGGAGAGAACATAACCAGGGATGATTATGTTGTTTGCTTTCTGGAGGCATCAGGAAGCATTGGTGGAGTCAATGGATGGAAGGCTGATTTGTGTGATGGACTGAGCTGTGTTCACAACTCTCAGTAGTTTCTTGCTGTGTTGGGAAGGGCAGTTGGAAAACCACACTGTGATGCATCCAACCCTGTCGTTTTTTTATGGTGCATCTATAAAAATTGGTATGAGTCCTTGTGAGCATGCAAATTTGCAGGGTCTCCTGAGGAAGTAAAGAAATTGTTGAGCTTTCTTGATCATTTCATCAGTGTGGGTGGACCAGTACAGATTGTTGATGATCATTGTTCCCAGGAACTTGATGCTATCAACCATCTCCACCTCAGCACTACTGATGCAGACAGAGCCCTACTCTCCACTCTACCTCCAGAAGTCAATGACTAGCTCCTTCCATTTGCTGACATTGAGGGAGAGATTGTTGTCATTACGCCATGGCACGGACCTCTCAATCTCTTTCCTGTATTCTGTCTCATCGTTGTTTGAGATCCGACCTATAATGGCGATGTCATCAGCAAACTTGGAAATGGAGTTGGAGCAGAATTTGGCCATACTGTCGTGTGTGTGTAAGGAGCATAGTAGGGGGCTGAGTATGCGGCTGTGTGGGGCACCACTGCTGAGGATTATGGTAGAGGAGGAGTTGTCACCTGTCCTTACTGATTGTGGTCTATGGTTCATGAAATGAGGATCCAGTTATGGGGTGGAGCCGAGACCTAGATCTTGGAATTTAGAGATGAGTTTAATTAGAATTATGATGTTGAAAGTGGAACTGTAGTCAATAGGTAGGAATCTGACACAGGTACCCTTGTTATCCAGATGTTCCAGGAATGTGTTTAGGGCCAGGGTGATGGCATCTACAATGGACCTGTTGCACCAGTAGGCGAATTGCAAAAGGTTGTGGCAATTTGGAAGGCTGGGGTTGATGTGAGCCATGATGAATCCCTCGAAGCTCTTCATAATTATGGATGTCAAAGCCACTGGCGGTAGTCAATGACACTCACTAAATGAGTTTACTTTGGCACTGGGATGATGGTGGTCTTCTTGAAGCAGATGGAGATTTCTGATCCTAGTAAGGAGAGGATAAAGGTGTCAGCGAATACTCCCACCAGCTGGTTCTGAGTGTAAGGCCGGGGACTCCATCTGGGCCAGTCACTTTCAATGGGTTCACTCTCAAGAAGGCTGATTTAATATCTGTGGTGGTGACCGTTGGTACACGTGCAACCGAGGCTGTTGGGGTAGGTGACATAGAACATAGAACATAGAACATAGAAGAATACAGCGCAGTACAGGCCCTTGGGCCCTCGATGTTGCGCCGATCCAAGCCCACCTAAACTACACTAACCCACTATCCTCCATATACATTGTTTCACTGACCTTCCGTTCAAAGCGAGCATAGAGTATATTGAGCTCAGCGGGTAAGGATATATAGTTGCCTGCGATTCTGTTTAACTTTGACCTGTAGCCTGTTATGTCATGTAAGTCTTGCCACAAACGACGGGTGTCTGTGGGGTTTGTCTGGAACTCAGGTTTGGCTTGGTATTGCCTCTTAGTATCTTTAATGCCCTTACAAAGGTGGTACTTGGATTACTTGTATAAATCAGAGTTGCCCAACTTGTAAGCCTCAGAGCTGGACTTCAGTAGAGAGTGGATCTCCTGGTTCATCCATGGATTCCAATTAGGGAACATTTGGATTAACGTCTTTGGCATGCAGTCTTCTGCACACTTACTAATGAAATCTGTGACAGTGCTGCAATACATATTTAGGTTCTTGAATATGGCCCAGTCCATTGACTCTAAGCAGTCTCACAGAAACTCTTCCATTGCCACAGATCGATACTGCACTCGGTTCTGTACTGGGTTCTCACAATTCAATTTCTACTGCTGACCACAGCATTGTGATCTGAATTTCCAAAATTCGGATGGGGAATAGAGTGGTAGGCATCTTTGACAGTTGTGTAACAATGGTCAAGGATTTTCAGATCTCTGGTGGGACAGGAGGTATGTTGATGGCATTTTGGTAGTGTATCTTTGAGGTTGGCTATTTGAAGTCACCAGCTACAATGGACTAGACTTTGAGGGTATTCTGTCTCAAGACTGTTTTTGGCATTGTATATTTCATCAAGTGCACTCTTCACTTCCGCATGGGGTGGGATGTAGACAGCTGTCAGGATGACACAGTTATGTTTCTTAATAAAGAGCTGATATGGCCAAAAATGACTGAGGATATAAATTGACTGAGTGTCTGGAGAGAGAGAGAGAGAGAGAGAAACCTGTAGAATGCCCTGCCTGTGGATACCAAAGGAATTTCAAACAGTCATTCTTCAAAGTGGGAAAGAGCTAAGTCAAACGGGTTAACCTGTGATTTCTTGTGACTGAAAAGATAATGTAGGGCTAATGATCCCCTTCTCAATAGAAAATAATCATCCATTGATTATGTCCCAAACTGCAGAGACAATCTTTCACTTGAATACACAAGGAGACCGGTTCAAAAACTAATTTCATGCCCACGAGAGTTTGCTAGTAAAACTGAATGCTCTAATGGGTACCAATCTGGTTTTCTGTGTTAGCCTGCTGTGAAGGTCGCAGTCAAAGAGTAATCCCCTATTTGCCCTAGTGTTGCAGGTAAAGAGATTCTTTTGACTCCAAGTGCTAAAAGGCTAGCAGAGGGAGAATATGAATGCAGAGATGAAGATGAAATTTTATCACTTATTGTAATGCTGGATCACTTGCTAACGTTATGCATAAAAGTTTAGAGTGTCTTAGCTGGACCTGGTGAATAAGAAAATTGTATTGGTATAGCATCTTTGGCATGATAAAAATTCCAGTGTGCTAGTATTATAAAGTCAAATTTGATAAGGAGCAACATTAGGTCACTTATGACAGATGACACATGGCTTGAACAAAGAAGTATATGTTGAGGAGTGTCTTAAAGAAAGAAAGAAAAATTGATCAGGTGGAAAAGATTGGGAAGGGATGTTGAGAGCTTATGACCTCAGCAATCAAATCGCGACACCAACAATAGAATGATTAAAATTAGAGATGCTCAAGAAGTCAGCATGAGAGGAATCCAGAGACCTTTAAGAGTTGTCAGGGTTAGTAAAGGTTCCAGAGTTAGTGAGCAGTAAGGCCATGGAAGAATCTGAAAGCAAGCCTGAAAATCTAACAGACTCAAGGCTTTACTTCACTAGGAATCAACGTATGATATCAAAAACAGGATTAGTGCTTCACATGTTGTACAAGTAAGGTGACAGGCCACAGTGCTTTGCATGACTTCAGGTTTATGGATGTAGACTATGAGAAACTAGCTAGGATTGAGTTGGATGAGTCAAATCTCAAGGTAAGAAAGAAATAGATGAAGGTTTCAGCACCAGATGAACTGAGGCACTGATCAAGTCAGATGATAGTTAAGAGTTTGAAACAGATAAACTTAGTGATTGTGCCGCTTTGTGGTCTGAAACTTATCCCAGGGTCAAATTCAATATCAAACTTCAAACAGTCTGGTTTAGCCTTGGGCAGGTACCAGGAGATGGTAATGGTTCCATGGAGCAGGAATGTGTTGTTGTCTCTCAGAATGAAAGCATTTTTACTATCCCATGACAACTCCACCAGTGACCATGCTTTCACTTGTCAGGCAAGTGGTGCTATGCTGAGGTCAGAAGTTGAATTGTTCAGAGCCAGAGCTACTTGAGGTCATTGCAGGCTTCCCCACAGAAAGTCAGCAAACTTGCACCAGCTCTTGTGTTGCAAATGTAGAAGGATTGAAGTGATCAGTAAAAGAAGTAAGGGTGAAGCAAGGAAACACTTTTTCACTCAACGAGTAGTTGGAGTATGGAATGCGCTGCCTGGAAATGTGGTGCAGGCAGGTTTAATTGATATTCAAGAGGGCATAAGATTTTTAGTTGGTTAAAAATAATATTCAACAGTGTGGGGAGAAGGCAGGAGATTGGCACTGGGTAACGATGCACATTTAATGAGTCAGTGCAGGCACAGTAGTTTGAATGGTCTGCTTCTGCACCATAACATTTCTGTAATGCTGTGGGGGATGACAAGTTGAACTTTAACTTCCCTCAGCTTCTTTTGGCTATGCCATTCCCACTCCAAGATCCAATGGCAGTTTTGGCTTTTCTGAGGCTCCTCTGATTTGTAGTTGATGAGGCTATGCCATTCTCATTTCCTCCACTGTTTGTGGCTGCTGGCCTCCATGATGTCAAAACTACAGCAGTCAAATGGTGGTAGATGCTGCTTAAGTCCACCATGTGCCATTTAACCTCTTGTCTGCCACATTTGTGCCAGCTGAACTGAACTAGCTGAAATCAGGTCTGTTGTGTTTATTGCCTTTCCTTGTCAGATATGCTTTCAAATCTGCAATCTATGCCATTTTGAAATTATTGATGAAGTGGTCAAGGATAAAGCTGCAGCAGCATGTTTTGAGCAAGTCATCTGTTAATGCCGTCAAAGTAGTCACAATTTTGCTTTTGCAAAATGCAAGAATATTGTATTGACTAAAGCTGACCTTGGCCAATACATTATGTGACCAAGTTTGAATCAGTTTGCCTTGAAAAACTTGGTGATTTGCTCATTAAGCGACATAAGCACTTTTCCTTCTTTAAACAATGTCAATTAATCTGCTTCTGATGCTGATCAGGTACCAAATGAACCAGTCTCTGACCTAATCCACAAATATCGTACTGCTTCACCATCTGATCTGATCTGCCCTGTCCTTTATTTCACTCTGCAGTCACTTGCTTTTTTCACTCTGACACTGAGCTGAGCAGAAGGCTGAGGTGGGGCAAGGGGAACCTGACTGAGGTGTATAAGACAATGAAGGACATGGACAGTGAAAGGAGAGAGCAGCTGCTCCTCTTAATCAAATGGACAATAACAAAGAGGCATAAAGGCAGGAGGCTTAAGGGGAATTTCACCCAGAGGGTGGTGGAATGAAGTACCCAGGAGGGTAGTTAAGGCAGGAAACTACATTACATTTTAAAAAAAACTTGGATGAGAGCTTGAAGTGTCGTCACGTTCAAGGCTGGGGTCCTCATGTGGAAAAGGTAGTCCTAGTGAAGGTAGAAATATATTTTGGGCAGTACGGTACAGTATTATTCTATGTTTCTGTGATTTTACCTCCCTCTTAAATTTACTCAATGTTCCAGCAGTCATTGCATTCTGGGGTAGTGAATTCCATAGATTTACAATCCTTTGAGAGAATAAATTTCTTTTGGCGAATCTCTTCTGTTTCGTCTTATATGCAATCACATCCTTCCTATAATGTAATAATCAGAACAGCACACAGTTATCCAGCTATGGCCTAACTAATGTTTGTATATATACAGATCATAAGCTTCTTGTTCTTGCATTGAATGCCTTCACTCATAAAGGCAGGTATCCCACATGCCTTCTTAACCATTATGTCTTGCTGCCTTTAAGGGTCTAGAGACATACATGCCAAGATCCTTCTGATCTCTGCACTTCCCAGGGTCCAACCATTGTCTTCTTAGTCCTCTGACATGGTGGCTCAGATTAGCACTCAGTGGCTCAGTCTTTAGTCATTTGGCTGGCAGCTCCTGGAAATTAAGCATCTTTCCCCAATTGAGGAGGGGACAAAAAGTTACATCCTCAGTAAACTAATACTCAATGTCTGTAAAAATCCAGTTGTATCTTCCAGCACCAGAGGAGTCAGATTCAGCACGAACTCCAGCCTATGGACAAGTCCAGCCACTCCATTTGCAAACCCAGGCATTGGCTTAAACTAGAACTCATTCAAAACCCTTAACATTCCAAATTCATAGGAGAAACCACCTGGGAGAGACAGGAAGATGAAATGAATGTTTGTCTTTGTTTAGTTTCTTTCATTGGAAATTAAAATGTGGAGAGATCTAAAACGGAATGCTGATTCATTCTCTCATGCCTTAAATTATTGCATCAAGATATTTTTCAAAGCCTGAACTAACCTGAGAACTGTACTTTGATCACAACTTTCTCTGGTTTACATTCCACTGTTTTCACTCGGTAGTTTAATGTTCTAATGATTTTATTGATTGCTGAACTAGTGAAGTCGACTAAGGCTCCCAGACATTTTTACAGTTCATTTTTTAGTTATTTTATGCCATTCATGAAATCTATTACTTTTTGTAATTTTCAGTCTGTCTACAATAGGTTGCACTTGCCTATATTTAAATGCAACCCTCTGTCAATCCGTCCACTTATTTATTTGGTCCTACTTTGTAGTTTCTGAGCTACTCTCTCCAGTTCCACTGCTGCAT
The DNA here is from genome assembly GCF_004010195.1 of Chiloscyllium plagiosum. Lineage (NCBI taxonomy): Eukaryota > Metazoa > Chordata > Chondrichthyes > Orectolobiformes > Hemiscylliidae > Chiloscyllium > Chiloscyllium plagiosum. The sequence continues at coordinate 105,661,018 of NC_057712.1, read as the reverse complement.
TTATTGTCTCCAAATTGACCCCTTTTTGTCTGACTTTCTGATTACAGCTTCTTGTGGAACAGCAGTGACTTCAACATTTACTGGAACATTTCTCTCGATATATCTTCTCACCCTTTCAGCGTGTATTGACTCTGCAGTTACAGTTAAGAGTCCTCGATGGACACTTTACATATTCAGATAAATCATTCATCTCACCCATTGTGATGGAGTTATTTTTAAGTTGGGATAGCTTTGGAAGCTCATTTATGTGAAAGCCATTGATTTTACCTTAAATATCTTTGTGGATGGTGTACGATGCATGTTTCCCTTTCAGAGGGCAAGCACAGTGAGTGGGAGATAACTATCACAAAAAGGCAATATTCAAAGAAGAGGGTAGATATTCCAAAATATTCTACCTAGGATGAACTGGAGAGTCATAATCAAAATGTTTAAGATCCCCAATGGATACATTTAAAGGTTTATTTAACGTGAACAGGTGATTTAAGTCAATGCTTTATCACTTGAAATACTCCATGATTGTGATTGTTTTCACTGGTAGGTCAGTCAAGTGATGGGATAAAAGAACTTTTGAGTGTTAGGCAAGGAATGAAATCCAATAGTTCGACAGAAAGACCACCAAAATTGCAGTACCTTCACATGGATGTAGTTGGCATTGGCAAAGGAAGGGCATTGAATATAGCAAGTTGATTCCTAAAGTTTACACATGACTTCCGCTTCCTCACCCACACATCTCAGATTGTAGTACTTTAAGGACATGATCAACTGATGTGCTCATTGTTGAGGAATTGAGCCGTGTATATTTTAATTTTTCTCCTGTTTACTGCAGTGCGATATTTCATTTCACCTGACGAGTGAAATGGGACTTAAAGCTCAAATCCAACTTCTCAATGATTAGAGTTAGCCATGATTATCCGAGTTCTACCTCGATTGGGTGCTTCAGAGTAATGTACAAAGAACTGCTGCTCAGAAAAATGCTACCTTCCTGTGTGAATGCTAATCAAAGGAGGCTACTGACAGCTAATGTTGCAAAGTGTTCTTCATGTCTGTCACATGGAAACGCATTTCTATTCATTCTCTGCCAGTCTGCTCCAAACTGGATGTTTCATGGAAATGGGAGATGGTATGGATAGCTTCTGGTAGATTCTACTGAGGGCAGCCAGTTGTGATTGACAGTCTCTAAAATACTGCAGAATATAAATACAACAGTGCTGATTACAACTAACCCAACTCAATCCAACAAGAATGCAACAGTTTCAGGTCAGGCTCCTGCCTTACACTTCACCAAACCAGACTATCCATCAATTCCTGAGACTTTAATGATGTCAGATCAGTGATCAAAGAACACACGCAGGTCACCTGGGATTTTAGTGGGATTGGGCACAATTTGGGTGTTGCATTGTAAACCGGTATGCCAGCTTTGTTCTGTGCATGTCTAGGCAGCTGTCATGGGCTTTGGTAGTGATTAGTTGCTTGAATTATTGTTGTGAGTGTTTTTTCAGGTGTGCTTTTCTGGGTTACAGACCTTTGATTTCCATACATTTATTAATGCCAGCTAACAGTCTTGGTAACAGCTTCACAGTCCATTACATTCCTGGATTAATATCGCAATCAGTTTCTGGATGGTTTCGGCAGATGAGTACTGGAACTGTGTTTGTGAAAATTAACGAATATTCATAAATTACTGGCACTATTTACAGAGATGTGGTTTAGCTGAGCTCAAGTAGGACCTGCTGAATCACTAGACTATTAATGCAGATTTCAGCTAATGTTCCAATGACCCAGGTTCAGATCCAGAAATAGCCCAGTCTGCAGATCGGTAAGGATTGGGTCAAGTATGTTTTTCCCTCATCACCTGCCGCAGAACCAGTCTAGCAGCTATGTCCTTTAGGACACAACCAGCTTGATCAGTAGTGCTGCTGCCGAGCCACTCTTAATGGTGGGCATTGAAATCCCCCATCCAGCATACATTTTGTGTCCTTGCCATCCTCAGTGCTCCTTCCAAGTGTTGCTGAACATGGGAGAGTACTGATGCTTCAACTAAGGGATGACAGTATGTGATAATCAGCAGGTTTCCTTACCCATGTTTAACCTGAAGCCATGAGACTTCATGGGTATCGGAGTCAATGTTGGGTACACCCTGGGTGGGTACCTGCACCCACACCTCCTCCCTCACCTCCATCCAAGGCCCCAAAGGAACCTTCCACATCCATCAAACTTTTACCTGCACATCCACCAATATCATTTATTGTATCCGTTGCTCCCGATGCGATCTCCTCTACATTGAGGAGACTGGACACCTCCTAGCAGAGCGCTTTAGGGAACATCTCCGGGATACCCGCACCAATCAACCACACCGCTCTGTGGTCCAACATTTCAACTCCCCCTCCCACTCAGCCGAGGACATGGAGGTCCTGGGCCTCCTTCACCGCCGCTCCCTCACCACCCGACGCCTGGAGGAAGAACGCCTCATCTTCTGCCTCCTAACACTTCAACCCCAGGGCATCAATGTGGACTTCACCAGTTTCCTCATTTCCCCTTCCCCCACCTCACCCTAGTTCCAAACTTGCAGCTGAGCACTGTCCCCATGACTTTTCCTACCTTCCTATCTTCCTTTCCACCTATCCACTCCACCCTCCTCCCTGACCTATCACCTTCATCCCCACCCCCATTCATCTATTGTACTCTTTGCTACCTTCCCCCACCCCCACCCTCCTCTCATTTGTCTCTCCACCCTGCAGGCACTCTGCCTCTATTCCTGATGAAGGGCTTTTGCCCGAAACATCGATTTTCCTGCTCCTTGAATCCTCCCTGAACTGCTGTGTTTTTCCAGCACCACTCTAATCTAGAATCTAGTTTGTCATTAAAGTCTCCCCATCCCCACATGAGTAGTTGCATCCTCCTCTGACCAACCTCCAGGACTTTCAGGCATGTGGCACAAGAAGTTTTATGTCTTTTAGCTCAAACACCCCAAAAGCCTCCACCATAGGTTTGGCCTGATTTAGGGAAACATTCCCACAATGAGATAAAGTAAGAAGTTGAGAACGATGGAATTGGATATATGGGCAGTTCATGGTGAACAATGAGAACTCGTGAATCAAGGCACTGACTCCTTTTCTGAGCATAGACACAAGACATGCTAACCTTAACAATGACTGTATGTGTATATACAATGTTCCATAAAGTGGTAAGAAATATAAAGTTAAGTAAATAAACTGTTTCAATTAAGAGATACCTCTGCTTTACTCTGAAATAAATAAACATACAACTCAATCCCAATTTGACACTTGGTGCTGCTTTTTGTTCACTGCCTGAATTTTCTTCATCTCTTTTTGCTTTCTTTCCTTCCTGTGGAGTTCAAAATTTGTCTAATTTTGTTTTATCAGGAGTGATTACTTCCTCATACCGAAGTTTCAGTTTACAGTTAAGACCACATATCTTCTTTTCCTCTCTATTATGTCAGCACAGAGTTCAGCTTTTCCACTCTGCTTCAGAGTGCCCATTTCCTATGTTTCCTCATTAGCTTAAGTACTGCTGCTTTCTGCTTTAGCACCCCTCATGCTTTTCCTGCATCTTTAATTTAAGCAGCTTTAGATTATCTCCTGATACCATTAACTTTTCATTTTCAGCTCAATGTCATTAATAAATTAACAGGCTGAATGTCTAACTCTTTGGATACATTATTAGTTAAAACATTAATCTTAACAGCAGGTGTACAGAGATATTGACTCAGTGTTTCCTGAACAAGTTTGCTTTCAATAGTTTTATAATGACTTCCACAAGCCATGGGAGATGGCTTGCTGTTCCCAAACAGGAAATCCACACCTTCAATAGGAAAATTCGGAATGACACTGAAAATTACAGAACTGGCAAACAAGTGACACTTTAAATTAACAGTTTGTAAAGGAATGAGAAAACAATTTCAACCAATACCCTGTATTGTTATACGGCAATCTCTCTAGAGAGAAATTCTCATCACCTGCCAAATGCCAACTGTGCTGATTCTGTCTCCCTAAGATTAACAATTGACTTCCTTGTTACACCAGACAAAAATGATGATAGGTTATGTCTAAACTGAAAACTGCCAGAATTTCCTGCACTCTTCTCTGATCCACATCAGTCACAAACATTCTCTTGTCATACGCTTTACCTGCTAAGTCTGTGTTTTCTGAAGGAATACTGTGCAACTCTACAAATGTCACAACCTTGCTTTTCAATTTCCAACATTCATCCTTCACTTGTCCTTTCCTTGTGACGAAGATAAATTGTCGGGTCCCCAAATTAAACCTATTTCCAGACTTCCCCACTTACTTCTATTTCAGTTTCTTCACCTTCACCTTGACCTTCACCATCAATGGAGGTGATGGCCAAGTGACATTGTTTCTGGATTAGTTATCCAAAGACCCAAGTAATGTTCTGGGGACCTGCATTTGAATCCTACCACAGCAGATGGCAAAACTTCAATTCAATATAAATCCAGAATTGAAAATCAAATGAAGATTATCAAAAAAAAGCTGACTACCATATATTATGCCACCTTGGCAGATGGATCAGTACGCATTGAATCCTTACAAGGCAGAAAGAAGTCATTTGGCCCACTGAGTGTGCACTGATCCTCTGAAGAGCATCCCACCTAGACCCACGTCATCTCTACAACCCCATGTTTATCATGACTGCTTCACCTAGTCTGTCCATTCCTGGACACTATAGGGCATTTTTTCACAGCCAACCCACCTAACCTACACATCTTTGAACTATGGGAGGAAACCAGAGGACCCAACAGAAACCCACACAGACACAGGGAGAACATGCAAACTCCATACAGTCACCCATGGCTGGTACGCAACCCAGGTCCCTGGCATTGTAAGGCAACAGTGCTAACTAGTGAGCCACCATGTCACTCCTTCCTGTTGAACAGCACTTGGAGGAAACAGTGAATGTGGCAGGAGTGCAAATGTACCCTGGGAATTCAATATCCATCACCAAGGGTGTCTTGGCAGCAGCACTGACTAAGTGGATCAAATCCTAAAGGATATTGCTGCTAAATTGGGTCTGTGGTAGATGGCGAGGAAACCAACAAAAGGGAAAAACATGTTTGACTTCATCATCACCAACTGTCCAGTTGCAATTACATCTGTCTACAAGAGTAGCGGTAAGAAAGATCACCTCACAGGCCTTGTGAAAACAAAGTCTAATCCTCACATTGAAGATACTGTCTATCGTGTTATGAGGCACTTGTTACTGTGCTAAATGGAACAGACTTTGAATGGGACTAGCAACTCAATATTTGTCATCCATGAGATGTCCTGAGCCATCTTAAGCAGCTGAATTATACACAAGCGCAATCTGCAACCTCAAGCATTGGTATGCATCCACTCTACATTGCCATCAAGCTAGAGAGTTAACCCTGGTTCAATGGAAAGTGAACCAGGCATCCTTAGAAGTGAGGTGTCAACCTGGTGATGCTGCAAAGGCAGACTACCTACATATCAATCAGCAGCATTAAGTGATGGACAGAGCTAAGCGATCCCACAACAAACGGATCAGATCTCAGCACAGCAATCCTGCCACATCCGGGTGTGAACTCTGATGGGCAATTGAACTTGAGAAGCAGCTTCCACATACTTCCCCATCCTCAATGATGGGAGACCCGAACACATCAATTCAAAGATTAAAGTTGAAATGTTCACAACAATCTTCAACCAGAAGTGTCCATCTAATCATCCATTCTGGCCTCCTCAGCATCACAGATTTCAGTTTTCAGCCAGTTCAATTCTCACCTCGTGATGTAAAGAAATGCCAGAAGGCACTGGGTACTGCAAAGGGTATGGGTTCTGACAACACTCTGGAAGTAATACTGAAGATTTATGTTTCACTACTTACCATGTCTCAACCCAAACTGACCCAGTAAGGTTTCAACATGGGCATCTAACTGACAATGTGGAAAATTACTAAGTTTGTCCATTATACAAAAAGCAAGACAAATCTAACCTAACCAATTACCAATGCATTAGTCCTTTTCTATTTTACACATTCATGTGATGTAGGTTGCTGGGTGGCCAGCATTTATTGCCCATTCCTAGTTGCCCTGGAGAAGGTGGTGGTGAGCTGCTTTCTTGAACAGCTGCAGTCCGTGTGCTGTAGGTTGACCAACATTTTTACTCGGGAGGGAATTCCAGGATTTTGACTCAGCGACTGTAAAGAAACAGTGATGTATTTCCAAGCCAAGATGGTAAGTGGCTGGAGGTGAACATGCAGGTGGTGGTGTTCCCATATATCTGCTGTCTTTGAGCTTCTGGATGGAAGTGGTCATGGGTTTGAAAGGTGCTGTCTAAGGATATTTGACAAATTTCTGCAGTGCGTATTGTAGAAAGTAAACACTGCTGCCTCTGAGCATCAGTGGTGCTGGGAGTGGATGTTTGTAGATACAATGCCAAGTGGGCTGTTTTGTCCTGGATGTTGTCAAGCTTCCGAGTGTTGTTGGAGCTGCACTCATTCAGTCAAGTGGGGAGTATTCCATCACACTCCTGACTTGTGTGTTGTAGATGATGGATAGGATTTGGGGAGTCAGGAGGTGAGTTACTCACTGCAGTATTCCTAGTCTCTGACTGTGGCCACTGTGTTTACCTGGCAAGTTCAGTTGTGTTTCTGATCAAAGGTAACCCCAGGATGTTAATGGTCGGGATTCAGTGATGGTAATGCCATTCAATATCAAGGGCAGAGGTAAGGTTGTCTCTTACTGGGGACAGTCATTTCCTTTCATTTGTGTGGTGTGAATGTTACTTGCCAATTGTCAGCCCTGTCTACTCTCGATCACCAGTAAAATGATGGGAAATGTCATCAACAGTGCAATCAAGCGACACCTGCTTAGCAACAAGCTGCTTATTGACTAATATCCAAAGTTGACAAGTAAACAAAATTTACAGTCCAAAGTGTGGGACTCTGTCTCAAAGGAAAAAAGTAGGAGCAGAGAGGCAATCCAGATGTGATTGCCATCTCTTAGAAAATCCAGTCCAAGACATCTTATATCAGCATTTCCAGGTATCTGTGTTCCTAATTCTTCTGCCATTGGAACATTTTCTCCCTGATCCCTCTGTCAAGACACCTTAGGAATTAATGTAAATAATACTGTCTTGGAATTTATGGTTAAAACAGCTATTCTTTACCATAATGTATCCTATTATAGTGGATGCTTCAGCCTATTTCAAACACACGTACCTCTCCAGTTGTTAGGTGATTGCAGTTTTTCCCTTGTGTGCTACCAGTTGTAGCATAGTTAGTGAAGGGAACTGAATTAACAACTTAGCCAGTGTGATTGCAGATTGGGCAGATGGATGGCACAAAGCCACCATTTGATGCCTTTGCCACTGGGACACTTAACATCTTTTACTGTCTGAAATGGATATGGGACTTGGAGTTATAGTACCTCAGGCACAATACTGATAGAGTGCTCAAAGTCTGCTGAAATATGTTCTGAAAATCCCTGTACCGAGGTTTGTAGGATCATTCAGAAATTCCAGTTAAATGGCATCTCAGACATGTACAGGCCTTCTTGACACTTCACAAAATACACACAAAATACAAATACACCACAACATTCACAAGCAAGCATCTATCATTGTATCTTATCTTACAAGATAATCACACCATAGTATACGATGGAGAAAAGATGAAATTTAGATCTCAAAGGACTTTGCTACTTCTTCATTACTGCAGACAGAACAAGTTCCAAAATCAATGACTCATTGAACTAAGTATACAATCTTATTCCATTTAATATAAACAGTGTTTTGACTGCGATAATTTGACTTCAGGAAGAAATGGAAATAGTGTCGATACTAATGTAAATGTTATTCATTCACTGAGTTCTGCCAAAGCCACTCAGCACCTGACCTTATAACAGCCTATGTCTAGAGGTGAGTTGAGAATGACTAAACTAAGGCAGCATTTGACAACATGTGTATAACAAAGAGCCCTTGCAAAACAGAGCCAATGGGAATTGTGGTTAAAAAAGAAAATCTCCTCTATTTGGATCACAAAGGAAGATGGTAATGATTGTGGGAGGTAAAGCGCTACAGTCTAAGAATTTTACTGAAGGCATTCCTCTGCATAATGTTTCAGCTCCAACTATCATCATTTGCTTCCCTCCATCATAAAGTTAGAAGTACTCTGATGATTGCACAATGTTCAGCACCATGTTTGACCCATGAGACACTGAGGGAATCCAAGTCCATATGCAGCAATTTCTGAACAGCATCCAGCCTTAAGCTTTGCAGAGCCATTAAGACAGCCAACGACCAATACTGATCCAAACAAGAGACCCAGACAGAAACCCAGTGACTATGGTAAGGACTGAATGACACCACAAGTTCTAAAAAGAGACAGAGCAAGATAGCAGATGATGACACATCCCTCCCAGATCGTCTCAATGCTTTCTATGCTCGCTTTGAGCAGATTTTCGGTGGAGAGGTAACACCAATTCCAACAAGTCCTGATGAATCTATCTCAACAGTCACTGCATCAGAGCTTAGATCAGTTTTCCTTCCTGTGAATCCAAGGAAAGTGATGGGACCAGACGGAGTACCAGGCTGTGCACTCAGAGCAAGCGCAGATCAATTGACAGAGGTCTTCTCAGGTATCATCAACCTCTCCCTGCAGCAGTCCACTGTCCCTGCCGGTTTCAAGAGGGCCAACATCATCCCTGTGCCTAAGAAGGCTCATGCAGCATGTCTCAATGACTACCGCCCAGTGGCCCCAACTTCTGTGGTCATGAAGTGCTTTGAAAGGCTGGTCATGGCATTAATCAACTCCAGCCTCCCCACTGCACTTGATCCACTTCAATTTGCCTATCGGACCAACAGATCCACATCAGGTGCCATATCACTTGCTCTTCACTTCTCCCTAGAACACCTTGACACCAAGAACAGCTACATAAGAATGCTACTCATTGACTACAGTTCAGCCTTCAACACTATTATCTCCTCGAGACTGATCACTAAACTTAGTGATCTCAGACTAAGCCCTACTCTCTGCAACTGGATGCTCAGTTTCCTGACCCACAAGCCACAATCAATGAAGACTGGGGACAATATTTCATCCTCACTAACACTCAATACTGGAGCCCCTCAGGGGTGTGTACTCAGCCCCCTACTGTACTCACTGTATACCTATGACTGCGTTGCCAAATACCAGACTAATGCCATTTACAAGTTAGAACAATGAACAAAGAAAATTTACAGCCAAGGAACAGGCCCTTCGGCCCTCCGAGCCTGAGCCAATCCAAATCCACTGTCTAAGCCTATCGCCCAATTCCCAAGCATCTATATCCCTCTGTTCCCTGCCTACTCATGCAACTGTCCAGACACACCTTAAAGGAATCAACCATGTCTGCCTCTACTACCTCTGCTGGCAACGCACTCCAGGCACCTACCACCCTCAGTATAAAGTACTTGCTGCGTATATCCCTCTTAAACTTTTCACCTCTTACCTTGAACGTGTGACCTCTCTTTATTGAATCCCTCACCCTGGGAAAAAGCTGATCTCTATTTACCCTGTCTATACCCTTCATGATTTTGTATACCTCAATCAGATCCCCCTCAATATTCTTTTTTCTAATTAAAACAATCCTAACCTATTCAACCTCTCTTCATATCTAGCACCTTCCATACCAGGCAACATTCTCGTAAACCTTCTCTGCACCATCTCCAAAGTGTCCACATCCTTTTGGTAATGTGGTGACCAGAACTGTACACAGTATCCTAAATGTGGCCGAACCAAAGTCTTGTACAATTTTAACATGACCTGCCAGCTCTTATACTCAATACTCCGTCCGATGAAGGCAAGCATACCATAAACCTTCTTGACCACTCTATGCACCTGTGCAGCTACCTTCAGCGTACACTGGACCTGAACTCCCAGATCTCTATGCTCATCATCTTTTCCCAAGACTCTTCCGTTTACAGTATAGTTTGCTGTAGAATTAGACTTCCCAAAATGCAGCACCTCGCATTTGCCTGGATTGAACTCCATCTGCTATTTCTCTGCCCAACTCTCCAGTCTATCTATATTGTCCTGTATTCTTTGAGTCCCCTATGCTTTTTGCTACTTCACCAATCTTCGTGTCATCTGCAAACTTGCTGATCATACCAACAGTGCCCTCTTCCAGATCATTTATGTATATAACAAGCAACAATGGCCCCAGCACTGATTCCTGTAGAACACCACTCTCCATTTTGAGAAACTCCCTTCAACTACTATTCTTGTTGCTCAACCAGTCCTTAATCCATCTAGCTAGAACTCACTGCACACTATGTGACTTGACTTTCTCCATTAGTTTACCATGGGGAACCTTATCAAATGCCTTACTAAAGTCCATGTATATGACATCTACAGCCCTTCCTTCATCTATCAACTTGGTCACTTCCTCAAAGAACACAATTAAGTTGGTAAGGCACGATCTACCCTGCACAAAACAACGTTACCTATCACTGATAAGCCCATTCTTTTCTAAATATAAATAGATTTTATCCCTCAGTACCTTCTCCAGCAACTTTCCCACCACTGATATCAGGCTGACTGGTCTGTAGTTACCTGGAATATCTCTACTACCCTTCTTGTACAGTGTATGCTGATGACACCACCATAGTCTGTCGAATCGCAGATGGCAACGAAACAGACTACAGACGGGAGGCGGAAGACCTGGAAAAATGGTGCACTCAGAACAACCTAGCTCTCAATGCCAGCAAAACCAAGGAACTCATTATTACTCATGCCCCCCTACACATTAACAGCACAAAGGTGGAGCGAGTGGAGAGGGTCAAGCTCCTGGAAGTGGTCATCAACAACAAACTTTCTTGGACTCTTCATGTGGATGCACTGGTTACAAAGGCCCAACAATGTCTTTTCTTCCTCCTCAGGCAGCTGAGAAAATTTGGCATGATGGTGAATCCCTTGCCAACTTTTACAGGTGCGAGATTGAAAGCATTCTGTCTAGATGTATGACTACCTGGTATAACAACTGTACCATTCAAGATCGGAGACTGTTACAGAGAGTAGTGAACTCAGCCCGGACAATCACAAAAACCAACCTCCCATCTATAAAATCCATCTACTAGGCCCGCAGTCAAGGAAAGGCGCCATCCCACCCTGGCAATATTTTTCTGCAACCTCTACCTTCATGGAGAAAGTACAGAAGCCTGAACACATGCACCAGCCAGTTTCGAAACAGTTTCTACCCTACTGTTAGAACACTGAATGGACTCACAAACTCTTAGCATTTGCCTGTGCCTGTGTTTTTGTTTTTGCTGCTGTTTGTCCATTGTTTATTTATCTATGCTATTTAACTCTATGATCTGCCTGTATTGCTCGCAAAACAAAGCTTTTCACTGTGCCTCGGTACACATGACAATAAATTCAATCCAATCCAATCCAATTCAGTTGGTAAGTGGCAAGTGATCTATATCACACAAGTGACAGGCAATGTCCATTTGCAACAAGTGATATTTAGGTTTATAGAAAATATCAGAACCTATCACAAAGGGCAATATGAATGGCCATTTGAATACTTTTCAAAATGATAGTTCATTCATGTATTCAGGCATCGTCAGTTGGGTCAGCATTTATTTCCCATCCCGAGTTACACTTGTGAAGGTGGTGGTGAGTTGCTTTCTTGAACGGCTGCAGTCCATTTGCTGAAAGTCGACCCATAATACCCTTAGAGTGGGTGATCTGCCTAGGTATAGTCAACATCGATTTGGGAATGAAACATGGACTTTCTTTTGAAGACTTACTTGCTAAACTTGATAAAGAGGAGTCGGCGAAGGTAGAATACGGATTAGTGAACACACAGAAAGCAGAGAGTAGGGCGGCACGGTGGCACAGTGATTAACACTGCTACCTCACAGCACTAGGGTCCCAGGTTCAATTCCAGCCTTGGATGACTGTCTGTGTGGAGTTTGCACATTCTCCCTGTGTCTGCGTGGGTTTCTTCCCACAGTCCAAAAATGTGCAGGTCAGGTGAATGGGCCATGCTAAATTGCCCGTAGTGTGAGCTGCATTAGTCAGAGGGAAATGGGTCTGGGTGAGTTACTCTTCGGAGGGTCAGTGTGGACTGGTTGGGCCGAAGGGCCTGTTTTCACACTGTAGGGAATCTAATCTAAATGGGTCATTCTGACATTGGCAGACAGTGACTAGTGGAGTACTGCAAGGAAAAGTACCTGGGCCCTAGCTGTTCACAAATGATTTGGATTTGGGGACCATATATAACATTTTCTAATTTGTGGCAGATTCAAAAGTTAAGCAGGAAATGTGTTTTGTGAGAAAGATGTAATCCATTTTTAGAGGTATTTGGACAGGCTTAGTGATTGGGTATGGACTTGGCAAATGCAATATGATGTAGAAAAATGCAAAGTTATCTACTTTGCTAGGAAGAACAGGAGAAGTATTTCATAAATGGTGAGAGTTTGGAAAGGGACTTGGGTGTTCTTGTCAATAAGTAACTGAAGGCTAACACACAGGTTTAGGAAGGTATTTGGAAGGCTAATGCAATGTTAGCCTTTATCATCTTTGAGTCCAAGAGTAGTAAATTCTTGATGCAATTATATGGGAACTTGGTTAAATTGTACCTGGAATACTTTCATCTCCTTATCTCAGGAAGGATATTATTACCATAAAGGGAATGCAGCAGCAAAGGTTCATAGAATTGTTCCCAGCATGATGAAGCTGTTCTTTGAGGAGAGGCTGGGAAAACTGTATTCTCGAAAGTTTTGAAGAATGAGAGGTCATCACATTGAAAGTTGTAAAATACTCAAAGGGATAGATAGGGTATCTGCAGATGAGATGATCCCCTGGTTGGGAGTGTGGAACCAGGGGACATAATATAAAAATAAGGGGGATGCCATTTAGGACTGAGGTGAGGAGAAATTATTTTACTCAAAGGGTGGTAAATCTCTGGAATTCTCAACTCATGTGGATATGGAAGCTTAATTTTTGAATATATTAAATGTTGAAGGTGATAGCCTTTTGTTTATCGGTAATATAAACAATTTGAGGATACCGTAAGCAAATGTAAGTAAAATGTCTTTGATCAGCCACATTGAATTAAATGGGGGAGTAGGCTAAATGGGCCAAATGGCCAACTCAAATTGCCATGTTCCCATACCCTGACACCACTCCTTGACATTCAATCTCATTACCAACACTGAATCTTCCATTATCAATATCCAGATGGGAAGGTTTACCGTTAACCAAAACCACAACTGAACCAGTCATATAAATACTGTGGCTAAAACATCAGATCAAAGGCTGGGAATGTTGGACCAAGTGACTCAACTCTTGATTCACCAATGATGGTTGACTATCAACAAGGCACAGCTCAGCAGTTAAAAATCACACAACACCAGGTTATAGTCCAACAGGTTGAATTGGAAGCACTAGCTTTCGGAGCGCTGTTCTTTTGGGAGCAGTGCTCCGAAAGCTAGTGTGCTTCCGATTAAACCTGTTGGACTATAATCTGGTGTTGCATGATTTTTAACTTTGTACACTCCAGTCCAACACTGGCATCTCCAAATCAAGTCAGCAGTGATATGGAATTCTCTCCATTTGGCTGGATGCTGCAATTCCAACAACATTCAGGGAGTTGTTAGTACGCTGGCAGTCACTGTTACCACTGAGATCCTCAATCATTCCCTCGATTGGTGGATGTCAAGGTCCTACAGTCCCTGCTGAGCTTTCTGTCCTCCCTGGTCAAAACCACCTGCACCATGACTTTCCTTAGCAACCCACCCCCTCCTTTCCCACCATAGCATGAAATTACTTACTCCCCCACTTTCAGCTTCCAAATCCCCAACTACAATATCAAACTGCAGTCCCAATCCTTGTGACCATTCATTTTGTTTCACCAGATCTCCTGACCACTTGTAGACATGAGTTAGCCTTAGAATGCATTATGGGCAAAAGTGAGGACTGCAGATGCTTGAGATCAGAGTCAAGATTAGAATGGTGCTGGAAAAGTACAACAGGTCAGGCAGCATCTGAGGAGCAGGAAAATTGACATTTCGGGCAAAAGTCCCTCATCAACCAAAAATCATTCCTGATGAAGGACTTTTGCCCGAAACATCAATTTTCCTGCTCCTCGGATGCTGCCTGACCTGCTGTGTTTTTCGAGCACCACTCTAATCTTGACTTAGTATGGATTATGCCTTGGATAGAGCCTTAATGGATCCTGCAATGACTGCAGCAAACAAAACAGAACTTGCTGGAGAAACTCAGCAGCTCTGCCAGCATCTGTGGAGAGAAGACAGAGTTAACTACTCAGGTCTGCTGACCCTTCTTCAGAAACTTTCAGACCGATTGGATCCCAATCTCCAGACTGACTGGAACACCCCCTCCATTGGATTTAGATTCCCATGTTGCCCGTATAATATCATTCCGTATTTGTGGATCCATGCAGCTTGGGCATATGGAGTTCCCATTTGCAATGTGCACAAATGTCTGCCCTTCAGCCATAACTGCCCACTGTTTGTGATGTGCCAGTTGAGTTTGGAGACTGCTTGGCAAGATCAGCAGTCTTTGGGCCAGTCCTCTGACCCTATTGGGACATGTTAGCTGTATTTGGAGAAGCAGCTCTGCAAGTGATTGTGAGCATCATTTAAAATAGTCTCAGTGTCAGGACAAAGCAGCAATTACTTACCCCAAGTGGATGAGGATGTGTGACGCACAGGTATATGCCTTCTTTCTGCCCTTGGGTTTTTGAAACATCATGTTTCTTGACTGTGTAGAATTTAATTAGGAAGGCAAAGTTAGTTAAGGAGACAAACACAGAGAATGGGGGAGAAAATTAGCACGCTTGGCAACATCTATGGAGACAGAAAAGTCTGAGGTGAATCTTCTTCAAGTTCTGAAGAATCTTGCTGGATTCGAAAACCTGCTTTTATCTCTCCACAGATGCTGCCAGACCTGCTGAGTTTAGAACATAGAACATAGAACAATACAGTGCAGAACAGGCCCTTTAGCCCCCAATGTTGCACTGAGCATTTGTTTCAGAATTCTAACATCTGTAGGATTTTATTATTACTTCCAGAGAGTTGTGGCATTAATAATAAATAAATACCTTCTGAAGGGGGAAAGCTTAATCACTGAAAGTTATCTTGACAGTAGAAATTTTGTCTTTCTTCCAATTGATTTAATTTGACTGCCAATATTCTGGCCATGGCAGGGATTGGAAAGTCTCACCCCAGACTTTCAGTGACAAAGATTGTGAACCCACATCCTCCACAAAATAAATGCGTTTACTTTGTATTTATGTAGCAAACCGACAGGTTTCTGTCTGAGCACCTGCAGATAAGCTTAAGCAATGGCATTCAGCATAAAGGACCAATCCTGTGTGTTAAACCCAGGCTTTCAAGTCATATGTGACTTATTCACAAAGTTCCCATTTAACACATGGCTTTGCCCTGAACAAGATAAATTCTCTACCTACCAGTCCTAGATATTAGATTAATTTGGGGCAATCAATCAGGGAAACTTTCCGGTTTTTAATGTGGCAATTTTGATAACATTCAAAATACATTCAGAAGTACAGAAAATTCAGGCAGATTGCAGCGAGTTTTCAAAAAAACTCAAAACATTCTAATATTATCAAACCTGAGATTCTTTCCTTTGCCTGGTTCTCAAAAGTCCTTCTAAATTATACTCATTGACTATTTCCTCAGAGCACATAAAATTCTGCTTAACTATTTTTGCCAAGACTGTAGACAATGGGGATTTAATCAGAGGCAGATGTGTTTACATTGCCTTATGGAAGAAATGAGGTATGCAAAAGTGTAGACACAGCACCAATCAATTGTGGTTGCTTGATGGATTATTCAATGCTTTATTCCTGCTTGGACAGAAAATCCTGTTTGGTCTTTAAAGCCTGAATGTTAGTTAACAAAGAACATACATTGATTGATGTCCAAAAACACTTATTAGCAATCATTCACAAGAAAGTTAAAAATCACACAACGCCAGGTTATAGTCCAACAGGTTTATTTGGAAACTCTAGCTTTCGGAGCACTGCTTCTTTATTATGTGTTCGTCAGGCTCAGCACTCCGAAAGCTAGTGTTTCCAAATAAACCTGTTGGACTATAGCCTGTGTTGTATGATTTTTACTATTGTCCACCCCAGTCCATCACCAGCACCTCCAAATCATTCCCAAGAAAAGAAATATAGGAAAGTCTTGGAGGTGAATTTTTACTGATCTCTCTCCCTCAACTGCATTTGTTGGTGTTTCTGTGTGTCTTCCGCCAAGCATTGGGAAGATTAAAAAATTTACTCCCTGTAGGTCAAGGGAGATTTCAGTATGTGAGTACCACAACTTCAACTGAAACATTAATATCTGCTTCAACCCCTTAGGGATCATCTAATTGGTGTGTTGAAATGGATTAAAGAAGTTAACAGGTTAGATAGAGGGATAATATTTCTTCTGGTGGGTGGTTAGAGATATAACCTCACATTAGTGCCAGGCAAGTCAGGTATGATTCCAGACAACATTTATAAGTACATAATCCAAAATTCCCTTCTTCAAACAGACTAGGAAAACGGAAGATTTGAAAATTGAACTTTTTTTTTGAATGAGATAACGTTATTAAGGGTGAGGGAATCAAGATGATTGGAATTAAGATACAAATCAATCGTGGTCAAACTGATTGGCTGAACAGGCTTGAGAGACTGAATCACCTATTTATGTTATCTTCCAATTATGATCATATGTGAAAAAAGTATGTCTTTGATGATTGAGATTACTTTCAATAATTGAACATCTACCAATCCATAGAATACTCTGTGAAAGAAACATGAAATCATAAAGTGTGCCCAGAGTGAGTAACTTTTGAGGACAAAGCAATTGTAATTGTTGGCTGTTAAAAACTCATACATAACATCCCTAAAAGAGAGCATTCATAAAGAGTCCATTGTCTTGATGCAAAAAGAATTTGCTGAACCTTGTGAATTTTTAACCCTTTAATTAAGCATCATGTGGTTTGAGCATCATTGATGCACCTGGAGACACGTAATGATAAACAGTGAGAATTGCAAGTAGCAAGTTCAGAAATTTGCTGAAACAAGCTTTACAAAACTCCTGAAATCCTGATGTGTGTTGACTCCTGTAAAACTCTACTGACTCTATGAGGGATGGCACCATTTATAATCTGACAAAAAAGATTTGAACATCAGCACACTTGCAACTCTTGTCCTGGTATCATTATATTGTGAGATAAGTTTGTGATATATTAATGTAAGTTGTTTGGGAATTTTGATTTTAAACTGGTAGCATTTGGGTTTTGGTCTATGTATATGAAGGGCTTTAATAATTAGCTTATCAGTCTGTCTGGAAACAGGATATTAAAACAGAATGTATCAGAAGCAGCAGACTGAAAGCCCTTCTGGAATGATAACGTGAGTTTGTATTTTAAGAGTTTTATGATTGGGGAGAGCAAACATTGAAGGGCATTAGCTAGGTTTTGTGAAGAATCAATATTGATTCTTTTTCTTCAGAAAAGCTCATAAATTAGAAAGCTTTTGGAACAGTTTACAGGAAACTGGCTGGAGTTTGTTTCTCTTGGAGAAAGGAGTTAGTTCAGAACAGTTAGGAAATACGTCACCTTCATGTATGAGTTATTGTTCAAAGATTCTAGAGCAGAAGAGTTTGGTTAGAAACCCAAAGGGGTTATTTGAAGCTAAGAATCCTTAGTTACATAGATAACAAAATAAAAGGCTAAAAAGCTCTCATGATCAGGAATTGAAAGAAACAGTTGAGTTAAATCATTACAATATGATAGAGAAGGGTTTTCTTTCTGGTGTTTGCGTACTGTAAAGTGATAGTGATGGGAAACAAGAATTTGTTGTACAATCCATTGCAAAATCTCAAATTATGTTAAATGTAAATATCTAATTTGGTTTGTTCTATTTCATTTTCACATTTTTTGTGGATTTTTTGGGGGTTATTGTTAAACAAGACCTGGAACACTATCTACTTGTGTTTCAGTAAAATAAACCAGAAAACAAAATAAGATCTATCAATTAAGATTTCATTCTGGGATCTGACTTGTCCAGCAGTTATTTCAGTTGGGAGTGTAGCAATTAAGAAAGAATTGCAAATCTGATACTGCATGTTTTTGTTTCATTATTAAGCTTTATTTAAAACAGCTGTAAATTACAGAGGACCACAAAAAAATCTATCATAACATCACAAAGGTAATTTTTACTACAATATAGGGCCAACTAATGTTTTCACTTAATTGTATGCATATATCTTTCAAAATCTTTATAAGCCCATTGATTCGTATATAGGCTGCAAGTTTGAGCAGTGAGTCTTTTCAGGCATGGCTAATAAAAATTAAATGTTCACATAAAATAACAGTGGTCACTCACTGAGAAAACCATATGTGATTTCCAGCTGCACTGGTGTTAAAACTGGCCACTTACCATAGCAAAGCTTCAGCTCTATTATTTTAACAAGCTCCGTCTGTATTTATTAGCATGATATTTAACTGGGGGTGACCAAAGCATTATGAACAGAAGTTGTTTGCCTCATGTTATCTATTTTGATGCCATCTATTTAGTTGTCTTTTAATAGAATCTATTCATTACACTAACCTACTGAACCACACTGATCACAAATTTAAAAGAAACACTTTTTTTTTACCAAATTTGATATTCTTTTTCTTCTTCCAATCCTCATCCACTCACACCTCATGTCCTCACTGTTCCCCACCCTTCACTCCCTGCCTGTTAGTTTTGGTGTTCTAGGAGAAAGTGAGGGCTGCAGATGCTGGAGATCAGAGCTGAGAATGTGTTGCTGGAAAAGCGCAGCAGGTCAGGCAGCATCCAAGGAGCAGAAGATTCGACGTTTCGGGCATGAGCCCTTCTTCAGGAATTTCTGAAGAAGGGCTCATGCCCGAAACGTCGATTTTTCTGCTCCTTGGATGCTGCCTGACCTGCTGCGCTTTTCCAGCAACACATTGTCAGCTCATCAGTGTTGGATGTTCTATCAAGCTCCAGTGCACTAAAGGAGTAACAATTGAATAAATATGATCATTTATTTTTGAGGAAGTGACTCATTGCATTTTCATAAATACACATTGTTCACTTCACATGTATGTCAAATAACATGTCCCTGCATAATAAATAAAATTCTACAAATTTACTTCTTACTGCACAATATTATTTTCCTCTGATGTCCTTATCATGATAATTTAGAGTTATGACATTCCTGAATTGCATAGTCTTTCTGAACACAAATGGTAGGATTTCAGAATCATATATTTTATCAGGAGAATTCTAGAGGATATTCTAACTATTTAACTATACATACTGTGATTTTATTTAGTCATGCAGACAGTACTGCTATTTTAATGTTCAAAGAAAAGTTGAAACTTATTTCCAGTCACACAGACAGTGGCATTCATTATCAGGTTTAAATTGGTGCGTATGATGTGTAAGGGAGTAACAGCCATCAAGGCTCAATGGAATTCTGGACCACACCCAGAACCATGTGAAGAATTTTAAGTCCCTTACCTAAGGAAAGATATAGTGGCATTGGAAGTTTGTCCAGAAAAAAAGTTCACTAGCTTAATCCCAGATGCAGAAAGTTAAATGCATTGTCACTCGATGAGGATCAGGTTGGAGAATTGTTCCTTGATTACCTCAGGTGGATACGGCCTCCTGCTCAAAATCCTTTTCCTCTTCATTCTGTCTCTTCTAGCAGTTATCATGTTCTGCTTTATTCCCCAGGTCATGCTGCATTCCAAGAGGAGTGGGTCCTTTTGCTCCTATGTTGGAAACTACTGCACTGAAGTTGGCAAAATCTCCTTCAGCACCTGCACCACCCTTCCCTGTAGAGTTTTTTTATAATTTTAAACAAGTATATAAAGGATCAGACAAAAGATATTAACCAGCAGTTGACCTGTCAGCAGTCGAAAATCTCTTCAGGTGGGAATTATTTTTGCTGCTGTACATGCACGTAATTCTGCAAAGTTAAGAGAGTGCATTAGCTGAAACGTAGAGATCCAAAGTAGTGTCAAATTGGCAATGTGTTACATATTGAATGATGACAGGAAGTGCCTGCTCTGTGAATTTCAAACTTATCCTTTGTGTCAAAATAAATGCTTTTGAGAATATTATGTCTGATGTGACTTGTGTGAATACCCTCCCATCAGCATTGTGGATTATCCATTAGAGCATGAACTTCAGCGGTTCAAGAAAGCAGCTCACCATCACTTTGTTGAGGGCAATTAGGGATGGGCAATAAATGCTGGCCGAGCCCGGAAATCTCATATCACATCAATGAATAAGAAGATAAAAACTCATTGCAAAGTTTTGCACGTATGTCATGGATGCAATTTCAGAAATCTAAGGCACTTGTAGTACCCCAAAAAACAAAATGAAATAATCTGAATTGTGCACAAATAAAATCTTGATTTCCTCTCCACACACCTATAACAATAAACTCAAGAATGGTGAGTTTTCTTTTGTACAAATGACCCTGAGATGATCCCTCTGGAGAAGCTTGAAAAAAAAATCAAAGATTTGTGTATTTAACAGAGGGAGGACTCAAGTTCAAGACCAGCTTTAGACCTTAAACAGATTTGAAAGAGTGGATTATATTCTTTACAATAGTAAATCCAATGTTCCTGCGAGCTGCTAAGCTTCAGTGGCTTTGTGTGCAATACAACTATAGATATGACTGTGTGACTGATCAGTCATACCATGCAGAGTCAATGTCCTCCCATTATCTATCTTTTAAAAGCCTAGAAGCTGAAACATAAAAGGAAATATGAGCTGCATAACTTTGAGTTATGGATAATAGTGCAAAGGCAGGGCTGTAATTAAATAACATGTCAACAAAGGAAATAAATATGAGCTCAACCACAAACAATATTAACTTGCATTTATATAACACTTTCAACAAGGCAAAACATCCCAAGGAGCTTCAAGAGGGCATTATCAGATTAAATATGCTACATTGAGTACATAAATAGATATTAACACAGAAATTTACTAAATGTTGTGGCACAACACTTGGGTAAGATGGGTCATGATACCATAAGGTCCAAACCAGAAATGAAGCAAAACAAGGAACAATCTGAAGTGGAACATGTAATGGATGGATGAGTGGTAAAGCAGGGACTGAACCAGAGTAACTTAAAAGCAAAGTCTAATGGAAAGAACTGCAAAAGAACAATTTGATTAATCTTTCACAAGGAGATAATTCAGGTATACACAAGGTATATACCAACAAGTGTGATAATATTGAGGAACAAAACTCAAAGCTCCCTGGGTGATGAAGGAGATCAACAACATAAGTAAACAAAAAAAGATGTACATCACATATCAGATGACATCTTTAAATGTGAATCAGGTTAAATACAATAGGCTCAGAGGGGCAGCATGGTGGGTCAGTGGTTAGCACTGCTGCCTCAGCGCCAGTGACCAGGGTTCGATTCAAGTTTCAAGCAGCTGCCTGTATGGAGTTTGCACATTCTCCCCATGTCTGCCTGGGTTTCCTCCAGGTGACCAGTTTCCTCCCACAATCCAAAGATGTGCATGTTCGGTGAATTGGCCATGTTAAATTGTCACATAGTTTTCAGGGATGTGTAGATTAGGTGCTTTAGTCAGGGGTAAATATTGGGTAGGGAAATGGGTCTGGATGGGTTACTCTTTGGAGGGTCGGTGTTGACTTGTTGGTCTGAAGGGCCTGTTTCCACACTGTAAGTGATCATATTCTAGAGAAATAAGACAGGAAAGAGGTCATGAGAAGAGAATGCGAGTCAACATGAGAAAAATCTTCGATTGGTATGTAAGTAATAAATGAGCAAGAAAAGACAAGCATTCTAGGGTGAGGGACAGAGTGAGAGGCAAATTGCATATCTACATAGGTCGGGAGAAAAGGGAGTTCTGTGAAGAAGGGAGAAGGGGAGAGTTTGTGGAGATTGATGGGGTGACAGCAAAGAAAATATGTGTGTATAGTGAGAGAGGAAAATGTGTGTGAGTTTGTGTATGTGGGTTAGATAAGGGGGGGAAGGGAGGGAGTGTGAGATGCATGTGTATTGTTGGGAGAGAAGGAGTGAGGTTTGAGAGAGGGGAGAATGAGGGACCATGTGTATGTGCATGTGAGAGATTGAGAGAGGACAGTGTTTGTGGGGGGCGGGTAAGAATGAGATGCTGAGCTAGACTGTGTTTAAATACAAAGAGTGTGTGCCAGACTCACACCTACCTTTTCCTTCCTTCTTAGTATCCTAGCTTAAAAAAGAGTTATCCAGGGAACAGGTTAGGGGAGATGGAAAACACAAACTAAAAGGCCATTCTGCTGCTCACACCACATTTGGATGCACTCCACCATGGCCATCTGAAAACTTTTGCCATCAGAGATGAAGTCAGGCTCAGAGTTAGATAAACCCAACTCTCGAACTCATTGTCAGCCCTTCCCGTTTCCCTGGTTACAAGGATTCATAGTCTGATCTGATCTTTTTGGTTCAGCTTCTCAATTGAAAAGGTGAAAAATGAGAGATTTTATTAGTTGACATTGCTGCTAGGCACATTTTCATGAAAGTTTTAAATAAATATACATTTGTTCTAGCTGCGATTTATTTTCAAAGGATCATAGAATCATACAATGTATCAATGATTTGGAGATAGAACATAGAACATAGAAAAGTACAGCACGGAACAGGTCCTTTGGCCCACAATGTTGTGCCGAGGATCAATCCTCATGTAAAATGAAATAACTTAACCCATGCAGGCCTCAATTCACTGCTATCCATGTGCATGTCCAGCAGTCGCTTAAATGTCCCTAATGACTCTGCTTCCACCATCAGTGCCGGCAACGCATTCCACACATTCACATCTCTCTGTGTAAAGAGTTAAAAATCACACAATACCAGGTTATAGTCCAACAGGTTTAATTGGAAGCACTAGCTTTCGGAGCGCTGCTCCTTCATCAGGTGGTTGTGGACCCAGTCCAACACCGGCATCTCCAAATCATGACTACTATCTGCGTAAAGAACCTTCCTCTGTTGTCCCTCTATACCTTTCTCCTAATATCTTAAAACTATGACTCCTCGTGCCAATCAAACCTGCCCTGGGGAAAAGTCTCTGGCCATTGACTCTATCTTTTCCCCTCATTATCTTTTATACCTCAATCAGGTCTCCTCTCTTCCTCCTTCACTCCAGAGAGAAAAGTCTGAACTTAGTCAACTTGTCTTCATAAGGCAAGCCCTCCAGTCCAGGCAGCATCCTGGTACCCTTCTTTGCACCCTTTCCAAAGCCTCTCTATCTTTCCTATAATAGGGAAACCAGAACTGGACACAATATTCCAAGTGTGGTCTCACCAGGGACTTGTAGAGCTGTAGCAAAACCTCACAGCTCTTAACCTCGATCCCCCTGTTAATGAAAGCCAAAACAACTTTGAGGGATCTATGTACTTAAACACTAAGGTCCTCTGTTTCTCCACACTGCCAAGAATCCTGTCTTTAAACCTATATTCAGCATTCGAGTTCGACCTTCCAAAATGCATCACTTTGTATTTATCCAGGTTGAACTCCATCTGCCATTTCTCAGCCCAGTTCTGCATCCTGTCCATGTCACGCTGCAGCCTGCAATAGCCCTCAATACTATCAACGGCACCTCCAATCTTTGTGTCATCTGCAAATTTACAAACCCATCCCTCAACCTCCTCATCCAAGTCATTTATAAAACTACAAAGTGCAGAAGCTCAAGAACAGAGCCCTGTAGGACACCACTCACCACTAACCTCCATGCAGAATATTTTCCATCTACAACCACTCTCTTGCCTTCTGTCAGCCAACCAATTCTGAATCTAGATAGCCAAATCTCCTTGTATCCCATACTTCCTGACTTTATGAATGAGCCTACCATGGGGAACCTTATCAAATGCCTTGCCGAAGTCCACATATACCACATCCACTGCTTGACCTTTGTTGACCTGTCTTGTCACCTCCTCAAAGAACTCAATAAGATTTGTGAGGCATGACCTGCCCCTCACAAAGCCATGCTGACTGCCTTTAATCACACTATGCTTTTCCAAATAGTCATAAATACTATCCCTCAGAATTCTTTCCAAAACCTTGCTGACCACAGACGTAAGACTGACGGGTCTGTAATTATCAGGGATTTCCCTATTACACTTCTTGAAAAGTGGAACAACATTCGCCTGCTTCCAATCCTCCGGTACAACTCCTGTGGAGAGTGAGGACACAAAGATCTTCGCCAGCGGTTTAGTAACCTCCTTTCTCACTTCCCGGAGTAGCCTAGGATAAATCTGATCTGTCTCTGGGGACTTGTCAATCTTAATGTTTGCCAAAATCTCCAACACATCAACTTCACCAGTCTTGATCTGGTCAAACCTGTAGCCCAGCTCCTCAAAGTTCTCATTCACAACAAGGTCCCTTTCCTTAGTGAAAACTGAAGCAAAAAACTCATTTACGGCTTCCCCTATCTGTTCAGACTCCACGTACAAGTTCCCTACGCTATCCCTGATCAGTCCTACCTTCTCCCTGATCATTCTCTTATTCCTCACGTATGAGTAAAATACCTTTGGTTCTCCCTAAACCTTCTTGGCAAGCCTTTTTTGTGCCCCCTCCTGGCTCTCCTCAGTTCATTTCTGAGCTCTTTTCTAGCAAGCCTATAATCCTGTAAAGCTGTGCTAGATCCATGCTTCCTCCACCTTACATAAGCTGCCTTCTTCCTTTTGACGAGAAGCTCCCCTATTCTCGACATCCAAGGTTCCTTAATCCTAAACCTTCTTACCTGCCTCAGAGGAATAAATTCGTACATCACTCGCAACAACTATTTCTTCAACAGCTTCCACATGTCTGTTGTGCCCTTTCTGTGGAACAATTGCTCTCAGTCTGTACTCCCCAACTCCTGTCTAATAGCATCATAATTTCTTTTTCGCCAATTAAATATCTTCCCTCGGTAACTGCTCCTTTCACTCTCCAGGACTATGGTAAATGTGAGGCAGTTGTGATCACTGTCACCAAAGTGTTCTCCCACCGTGAGATCTGACACCTGTCCTGGCTCCGTCCAAGGACAAAATCGAAAATGGCCTCTCCCCTCGT
Source organism: Chiloscyllium plagiosum (assembly GCF_004010195.1). Lineage (NCBI taxonomy): Eukaryota > Metazoa > Chordata > Chondrichthyes > Orectolobiformes > Hemiscylliidae > Chiloscyllium > Chiloscyllium plagiosum. The sequence continues at coordinate 105,635,905 of NC_057712.1, read as the reverse complement.
CAGTCAGTCTACATACTGAGCAAGGAAACCCTCCAGAACACACTTGACAAAAATGACTCCATCCAAACTATCTGCACTAAGGAGGTTCCAGTCGATATTAGGAAAGTTGAAATCACCCGTAACAACAGCCCTGCTACATCTGCATTTTTCCAAAATCTGCCGGCCTATGAGTTCTTCAATCTCCGTACTGCTATTAGAGGGTCTGTAGAAAACTCCCAATGAGATGGCTGTTCCCTTGGTGTTCCTAACTTCCACCCGTTCTGACTCAGTAGGCAAACCTTCCACAACAAACTTCATTTCTGTAGCTGTGATGCACTCTCTGAATAGCAATGCTACACCCCCTCCTTTTTTTCCACCCTCTCTGTTTTTTTTTAAAGTTCTAAACCCTGGAACATCAAATAACCATTCCTGCCCCTGTGAAACCCACATCTCCATTATGGCCACAACATCATAGCCCCAAGTACTGATCCATGCTCTAAGTTCGTCACTCTTTGGAGTGCCAGTGCCAGTGTTGGACAGGGGTGTGCAAAGTTGAAAATCACACAACACCAGGTGATAGTCCAACAGGTTTATGTGGAAGCACTAGCTTTTTGACCGCTGCTCCTTTATCAGGACAACTGCCTGTTCTTTGTTTCGCTTGCCCTATAATGGTAGTGTTGTCCCAGTCAAATTCATGTTGCTTGTCATCTGCGTGTGTGGCTACTAGGGATAGCTGGTCGTGTCGTTTCGTGGCTAGTTGATGTTCATGGATGCGGATCGTTAGCTGTCTTCCTGTTTGTCCTATGTAGTGTTTTGTGCAGTCCTTGCATGGGATTTCGTACACTACGTTAGTTTTGCTCATACTGGGTATCGGGTCCTTCGTTTTGGTGAGTTGTTGTCTGAGAGTGGCTGTTGGTTTGTGTGCTGTTATAAGTCCTAGTGGTCGCAGTAGTCTGGCTGTCATTTCAAGCGAAACAAAGAACAGCCAGGGAATTCCTAGAAGCTTGGCACTCATCCACAAACTCCATCAACAAACACATAGACCTGGACCCAATATACCGGCCACTACAGTGGACAGCTGAAACTGACAACCGGAAGCGGCAGGGACAGGCCACTATAAATGCCGGAGGAAACACCACAGAAGCACTTCACAGGAGGCTCCCAAGCACTGAGGATGTCACCTAGACAGGGGACAAAACGTTTGCAACAAAAACTTCCAGCTCGGCGAACAGAACCACAGCAATGACACCCGAGCTACAAATCTTCTCACAAAATTTATAATCTATGCCTCAATGGATAAGGGTGAGTGCCATGCATGCCTTCTTAACTACATTAGTAACCTGCCCTTCCACCTTTTGGGATTTGTGGACAAACATCCAGATCCCTCTGTTCTTCTGAGCTTCCTAGTGTGCTACTATCCATTCGGCATTCCCTTGTCTTGTTCCTTCATCGAAAGGACATTACCTTGAACTTATCAGGGTTAAATTTCATCTGCCATTGATTTACCAATCTGCCCAATTCATAATCTCCTGTAACCTTCTTCCTTACTGTTAATCACTAACAAATCTTGGTGTCATCTGCAAACTTGCATATCATCACTCCCATACTCTCATCTGTTTATATTTCTCATATATTATAAGAGGACACTGGCCTCCAGTCACACAGCTTTCTATCATCACTCTCTGTCCCCTGCCACTCAGGCAATTTTGGATCCAACTTGCCAAGTTATCCAAGATCTATGTGCTTTTGTCTTCTTTATCAGATTCTCATGTGGGACCTCGTCAAAGGCTTTGCTAAAATCCGTATAAACACCATCAACTACCCTCACCTACATACCTAGTCACCTCCTCAAAAACTTCAACCAGATTTGTTAGATTGCAAAGCCATGTTGACTACCCATGATTAAATCTTGCTTCTCTAAATGGAGCTTTTTTTCCCCAATAGTTTCCCTGTCACAGATGTAAAACTCACTGATCTGGAATTCCCTGATTTATGTCTATGATCCTTGTTGAAAAGTGGAACCAGATTAACTGTTCTCCAATCCTCTGACACTTCGTCTGTGGCCAGAAACAAGTTAAAAACCTGGGTCAGGACCACAATGATTTCCTCCATCATCTCCCATAGAAGCCTGGAATACAGCTCAGTCGGACTTGGATTTGTCTACTTTTAAGCATTCCGAAACCTCCAATACCCTTTGTCAATCTGCTCAAGAACCTCACAGTCTGTCTTCTTGAATCTGTAGCTACATCCTTCATCTCCTGAGTGAAGCCAGGTGTAAAGTATTCAAATAACACTCAGCCGCTATCCTCCAGCTCCACATATAGATGTTCCCTGATGGTTTTCACTCTTTCCATGGTTGTCGTTTTTCCCTTGAGAAACTTCATAATATCTTGGGATTCTCCTTAATTTAGTCTGACAAAGTTTTTTTCATGCTCCCTCTTTGCCTGCTAATTATTTTCTTACATTCCCTCCTGCACTTTCTCCATTTCACTGGGCCCTCTATTGATTTACTCCCTCTATACCAATTACTGTATACACCTTTCTTTTTCTTTATATCTAATTCTGAATACTCCTAGACACTCAGGATTCTCTTGGCTTGTTGCTCCTACATTTCACCTTAAAAAATACTTTTTTTTTGTTATTTATTCATGGAATATGGGCATCACTGCCTAGACCAGCATTTATTCTCAATCCTTAACTTACCAGAGGACAATTAAGCTTCAGCCACATTGCTATTGGTCTGGGGTTACATATACACTTAAAACAGGTAAGGATGGCAGATTTTCTTCCTTGAAGGATATTAGTGAACCAGAAGTTCTTTTTCCAACAATCAATGATGGTTTCATGGTCATCATTAGAGTCTTAATTCCAGATTTTGATTGAATTCAAATTTGACTTCAGGTTCCCAGAACATTATCTGTGTCTCTGGATTAATCATCTTGCATGGGTTTCCTCCGGGTGCTCCGGTTTCCTCCTACAATCCAAAACATGTGCAGGTTAGGTGAATTGGCCATGCTAAATTGCCTGTAGTGTTAGATGTAGGGGAATGGGTCTGGGTGGGGGCGGGTCGGTGTGGACATATTGGGCCAAAGGGCCTGTTTCCACACTGTAAATAATCTAATCCATCACCATACCCTGCTGGGCCGGTACTCTCATCAATTCTTTTTGAATGCTGTTCTCTTGTCCATCCCAGTCCAATACCAACACCTCCACATCAAGGTTGTCCTATAGATTTACCTTCAAATCTCTGCTGCCAATCTACTTTGACCAGATCCTGCCTTATTTTAATAAAATTTGCCTTCCCTCAATCCAAATCATTTTTTAAAAGGCTATCTTTTCTCCTTTTCCATAAATAACTTCACCTTTTTTAAAAAAAACACATTTTAAAGAGCAGTTTTACTGTTGTGCCAAATCTTAACTCTATGAAATTTGCTTACTGGCCCCCTGATTGAGAGAGAAATTGAAATGTGATTCCCCGCCCTCCAAGCGGAAAGGTTGGAAAAATGCTATGGAGGGATTTGAACGTGAGATTCAATTGAATCCTACTGTCCCAATGTTTTCTACATTCCTAGAGATCAACACTAGCAGTTTAAACATCTATCCTTTTCATATCCCTCCCACCAACTATTTTTTTTCCACAACTAGAGGTGCAAGAAGTTGATGGACCTCATTGTCACTAAGATAGTGATTACCATTTCTTCTGCTGCTTCCTCCACTTTTCCTGATGACCATCAAAGCCAATTTTAGCATCTGTATTGTTGCTATGGCTGAGATTTATCACAAACCCTGGAGTTCCCATGAGTTTATCCAAATAATATGGTTATAATGATGCAATTTCCTTCCTCGATATTAATAATGATCCAGGACATTTCATTGAACACTGTCATAAAGGCATTCGAATCTCTGCACTTACTTAGCATTTAACTTTTTTAAATGATTCTTTTCAATCTCAGCTGTGAATCTGCCTCCTTTAGTGGCTGGAGAATGGAGGATACTCTACTAGATTCAGATTCAAGTGTTTTCACTTTACCAATGCTGGAGACCAGAAAAAAAGGTAGATAATTCCTTCTACATTGCGGAGAAAATTATTTTAGAAGGGCTGTTTCTTTTGAAATGCTACTAATATTAGACAAATATTAGGAAACACTTGGTGAAGATATATAATGCTCTATAAAACATTGGTTAGGTCACAATTTGAGAACTTGAGGCTGGTTGTCAGGAAAGTTCATGCCAGAGGCAAGTTGACCATCCTCATCTTGAACTTCAAATGTTTGTCATGGTGGTGGGGAGGTGGGGGTGAGCAGGCAGGGTGGATTTGGAGGCCACCACTGCAACGTCCTGAGTGAAATGCACAGAAAGGGCCTGTGTGCGTGGTGTCACCTCCAGCTGCATGTTTCTTGGCTCTGACAGGGTAACCGGATGGGAGTCAAGGTTCCCCGTCACTTTGTTGCCATGTCTTCAGTCTTAAAGACTGATGATGCAGGACAAGGACGTGTGCCTTTCCTGTGGACCCTGAGTTGCAGGACCTGGCTCCTTTGGATCTGTTCATGGAGGCAGTCAAATGATCACACGATTTGCTGCAATGATGGCTTGGTAAGAGCTGGGTGTAGTAACAGAGATAGAGTGAGTGTGAGGTGGCAGAGAGAAGAACATGAAAATTTGGTGGAGTGGAAAAAGTCATTGACCTTCTTTCTGTTTTGCTGTCCTATCCTGCACCCTGTGGAGATGGCAATGAGCCAGGTGGTATCTCAAATGACGCTGGCAGACTCTGTTGGTACAGACTCCACTGCCAGTCTTTGAGGAAGGTAATGCCCGTCCTCTGGACCAACCTATCCACGAGCACCTTCTGATCCCTAGAGGAGAATTAGAGAGCCATTTTCCATTCCTCCAACATGTTCAGACCTTAGCCCTGACTGTGCAGGGCAGCTTCAGAATGCCACTGCTCATCCAGGTGCAGAACAGGCTTTCAAAGACATCACAGGTTCAAGATATGACATTGTTTTGCTATTTATCTGTCTGAGTGGTGAGTTGTTGTGGGAATGGCGAATGGTAAGTCTTGCTAGAACACATATATGTGAGATGCTATAGGGCCATGGTAGGTAATTAATTAAGATGAAATTGGCAAAATAAGGTAAGAAATCTCACCAGGCCTCATGGAGAAAACCCTTCCAAAAACACCTGACTCAACTCAAACTTACCCAAAATACATAAGAATCAGCTCTTTGGTTCCTATCAATTAGCCAATTTTGTATCCAAAGGTTGAACAAGAGGTAATATGGCAAAATTAATAGTTCTTTACTTGATTGTGTATAATATTCAGAACAAAATAAATGAATTAATTGCACAAATAGAGGTTGTTGGTTATGATCATATAGCCATTATGAAGACACAGTTACAAAAAGATCAAAATGGGAACATTCAGGAGTATGTGAAATTTTGAAACAACAGGCAGGAAGGGATGCTGGGTTGGCATTTTTAGAGTGAGACGGAATTAATATATAAGCAAGAAGTGAACTTGGATTGCCTGGTGTGGAATACATATCGGTGAGGGTAAGAAATACATTGGTGGGAGTAGTCTATAGCCCACCTCACATGACTGTTCTGTAAGACAGAAAACAAATCAGAAGATAATGACACCATGTAAGAATGAATTAGATTAATTCTGGGTGACTTTACAGTCACATAGATTAGGAAATCAGCAGAAGTAATCTTGAGGAAGAATTTATAGACCGCATTTAGGATAATTACCATGAATAATATGCTATGGATCCAAACGGAGACTGGCTATTTTAGATCCAGAATTGTGTAGTGAGGGAAGTTTAATAAATGATCAGATTACAGATTAGATTACAGATTCTAATCTGTAATCTGATCATTTATTAAACTTCCCTCACCTACACAATTCTGGATCTAAAATAGCCAGTCTCCGTTTGGATCCATAGCATATTATTCATGGTAATTATCCTAAATGCGAAGTTTAATAAATGATCTTAGTGCAAAAGATGTCCGAGGGAATAATAACCATAACATGGTAGAATTTTGTATTCAATTTGACAGTGAGATACTTAAGTCCAAAACAACTGTGCTAAACTTAAGTAAAGGCAGGTTTAGCTGGAGTTGATAAGGAAAGGAGTAAAAGCCAGTAGCTGAACTCTAGTAAATGTTCATAAAGCCTTCATTGGTCAGAGCATTGAGTGCAGGAGGTGGGATTTCATGTTCTAGATGTCATGCCATGGTTAGCATTGCTGCCTCACATTGCCAGCGACCCAGCCTCAATTCCACCCTCAGGCAACTGTCTGTGAGGAGTTTGCACATTCTCCCCATGTCTGTGTGGGCTTCCTCTGAGTGCTCCAGTTTCATCTCACAGTCCAAAGATGTGCAGGGTAGGTGAATTGATCGTGCTAAATTGCCCATAGTATCCAGGAATGTGCAGGTTAGGTCATTTAGCCATAGGAAATGCAGGGTTACAGAGATGGGGTGAGTCTGGGCGGGTTACTCTTTGAGGGTCAGTATGGACTCGATAGGATTCTATGAATCTATGCTAACACTATATAAGACATTGATAAGTCCATATATGGAGTACTGCATACAAATCTGGTGGCTTTTCTATATGAAAGATATTATTAATCTGGAAAGGGTGTAAAAAGGATTTACAAGGATGTCACTGAGACTGTAAGATTTGGGTTATAAGGAGAGGCTGGATAGGTTGGACTATTTTCCCTGGAGTATTGCAAGCTGAAAGGTGACCTTGTAGACATTTATAAAATTATGAGGGGCAGAGATAAGATGGATAGCCAAGGTCTTTTCCCAGGCTAAGGGAATCTAAAAAAAGTGGGCATATGTTTAAGTTGAGAGGAGGAAGATTTAAAACGGACCCGAGGGATAATTTTTTCACACAGCGGTGGTGTATATATGGAGTGAGGTGGGTACAATTGCAATATTTTAAAGACTTTTGGACAGGTACAAGAATAGGAAGAGTTGAGAGGGATAAGGGACAAACACAGGCAAATGTGACTAATTTCATTTCGGAAACCTGAATGGCATGGATGAGTTAGGCTGAAAGGTCTGTTCCATACTGTATTACTCTATAATTCACAGCAAAGATATACCCCAGTGAGAAACAAGGATTCTAGGAAGATAATCGAAAAACAATGGTTTACCAGTGAAGTTAAAGACAGTATCAAGTAATAGTTTGGCAACATTTAATAGTAAATCAGAGGATTGGGAAAGTTTTAAAAGCTATCAAGAAATGACTAAAAATAATAATAAAGTGGATGAAAATAAACTAAGAGGGAAAATAAGCAAGTAACATAAAAACATTTTTTAAAATAAAAAAGGAGAGGTCGAAGTTCACATAAACTCCTTAAAGAATGAAGCTGGGTAAATAATAATGTGGAGCCAAGGAATGGCAGAGGAGCTGTACTAACACTTTGTACCCATCTTCATAGCAATTGCCTTCTAACTAACTAAATAATGAAAGGTCTCAAGGCAGGGAGGAATAAGTATTATAGAGACTAAGGGAGATAAAGGTTGATATGTCCCCTGAACCTGATAGGTTGCATTCAAAGTTATCAAGCAAGCTAGCTACAAATATAGTCCATGCACTGGCAGCAATCTTCCAGGAGTACTGAGAATCTGGAACAATCCCAACAGATTGGAAAACTGCCAATGCAACACAATTATTCAGGAAGGGATGGACACAAAAACACAGGCAACCTTTCGTTGGTTAGTTTAACACCTGACACTGGGAAAAAGTGAGCCTTGTATAAAGAAAATAATTATAGAACATTTAGAAATGCACTGTATCATCAAGCAAAGCTAGCATGGCTTCATGAAGTGAAAATAATGCCCAATAAATTAATTACAGTCCTTTGAGGAGGTAACAAGCAGACTAGACATAGAGGGAAAAAAGGATTTCCAAAGGGTGCTTGATAAAGTGTTAAATGTTAGGCTACTTAAAAAAAAGATAGGGATCCATGGCATTGAAGATAATATATGAGCAAGGATAGAGGATTGGCTAATTGATAGAAGACAATGTTTGGATAAAAGGAAGCATTTATAGGATGGCAACCTGCAATTATTGGTGTTGGTAATTGGGGCCACAATTACTTACCATATATCTTAATAACTTGGATTACAAAACTGAATATTATTGTCAAGTTTGTGAGTTATACAAAAATCTGGCATGGCAAGAGGTGAGGATGACACAAGGTGTCTAAAGAAGGATGTAGGCAGGTAAAGGTAGGTGGTCAAAGCATAGCAGACAGAATATAATGTGAGAATATGTGAACTTTGGTCAGAAGAATAGCAAAACTGATTGCTATTTAAATGGGGGAAGACTGCAGAAAGCTGCAGCACAGAGACTTTTGGAAGTCTTCATACACAAATCACAAACATCTACCATTCACATTGTGCAGGTGATGGGGAAGGCAAAGGTAATGTTGACCTTTATTTCAAAAAGCATCATGTATAAAGGCAGGAAAGTCCTGCCAAGCCTATGTAAGACATTGGTCAGACCATGGCTGAAATACTGTGAACACTTTTGCTTCCTTAGCTAAGGAAAAATATGCTGGCATTTGAAGAAGTCCAGAAAGGGTTCACCAGGTTGATCCTAGGAATGGACAGGTTTTCTTATGAGGAGAGGTTGAGTAATTTAGGTGCAAAGGCATTGGAGTTTAGGAGAATGAGATGAAACATTATTGGACCATATAAGATTCTGAGTGGACTTGATACAATACATGTGCAGAGTTTTGGTGCAGAAGTGACTCGGGCCAGAGGGCATAATCTCAGAGCAACAAGTCGCCCATTTAAGACAGAAATGAGGAGGAATATTTTCCTTTCATATCGTGGTGAATTTGTGGAATTCTTTACTGCAGGACTTTGTCAAGGCTGGATCAATAAGTACCTTCAAGTTTGAGAGAGACATATTTTCAATCTGTGAGGAAATCAGGAGTTATGGGGAAAGGAAGGAAAGTGGAGTTGAGGTTTATCAGATCGACCATGATCTCACTGAATGGCAGAACAACTTTGTTGGGCTGAATGGCCAACTTCTGTGTTATGTTTTATGGTCTTAATATCTGACATCTTCTTCATTGATAAAGATCATTACAAAATATTCATTTAATACCTCCACCATTCTCTCTCACCCCATTCATAAACCCGTATTTATTTCTCTAATCAGTCAACTTCCCTTTTACTATTTATAAACCTAGAGGAGAAAATGGATTCCCTTTTCTATTAACTTCAGTTTCTTTTCATATCTTTCTTTGCTTGTCAAGTTTATTTTAACAATTCCTCTGTGGACCTTCTATATTAGATTTATTCTGGATTTGTTTGTCCTGACTTTTCTCCACAATGGAATGTACCTCGAGTTAACCAGAAATATCTTCCTTATAAAGGCATGCCATTGTTAAGTTCCAGTTTTGCCTGTCAATCTTTGACTCCAATCTATCTGTGCCAGATAAAAGTCAATTACTGTAGATACAACGGATCTGAAACAAAAACAGTTAACTAATCACTCAGGCCAAATACTCTTAAGCTGCAGGGTGACAACATCAATAAATGGTGCTATCCATAGATCGATCAAGTGATCAGTGATATCAACTGCTCCTCAAGCTTTGCTATATGCAGCTGAAGCTGATGCAGCTAACACTGCCTGCACACATAGTTACATAGAATACGAGATGCTCCACTTGTTGGAGTCATACCTTGGACAAAGGAAGGTGGTTGGGATGTTGGAGATCAGCCACCTCCATCTACTGGGCCTCCTGAATGCCACAGATATGAAAATGTTGCCTTATTTTCAAGGGATTCACTCTCACCTCAGTTCTGCAGCTCAACCCTTCTGTCAATGTTTGAACCAAGCCTGTGATGAGGTCAGGAACCAAGTGGCCCAGAAGTCAAAACTGACAGTCATCAAACATGATATTGTTGAGTAAATGTCTGCTGATAGGATTTTCAAAGAGTCCTTGCATCACTTTGATTGAGAGTGGACTGATAGCGAGTCAAATGACCAGCTTGGATTAGTCCTGCATTTTATGTAAAGGACGTATCTGGGCAACTTTCTGCATTGCCAGGTCACCACCAGTGTTGTAGCTGCACTGCAACATCTTAGTGAGGGATATAGCTAATTCTGAGCACATCTTCAGCACTTTGCATGGAATGTTTTCAGGTCCGATTACCTTTTCAACATACGTTGTCTTCATCTTGGAGTGCAGATTCATTGCTCCTCAAAAGTGGAGTTGCAGGTAGATAGGATAGTGAAGAAGGTGTTTGGTATGCTTTCCTTTATTGGTCAGAGTATTGAGTACAGGAATTGAGAGGTCATGTTATGGCTGTACAAGGCATTGATTAGGCCACTTTTAGAATATTGCATGTAATTCTGGTCTCCTTCTATTCGGAAAGATGTTGTGTAATTTGAAAAGATTCAGAAAAAATTTACAAGGATGTTGCCAGGGTTGGAGGACTTGAGCTATAGGGAGAGGTTGAATAGTCTGGGGCTGTTTTCCATGGAGTGTCGGCGGCTGAGGAGTGACCTTATAGAGCTTTATAGAGGGGCATGGATAGGATAAGTAGACAAAGTCTCTTCCCTGGAGTGGGGGAGTCCAGAACTAGAGGGCATAGATTTAGGGTGCGAGGGGAAAGATATAAAACAGACCTAAGGGGCAACTTTTTCATGCAGAGGATGGTACGTGTATGGAATGAGCTGCCAGAGGAAGTAGTGGAGGCTAGTGCAATTGCAACATTTAAAAGGCATCTAGATTGATATATGAATAGGAAGGGTTTGGAGGGATATAGGCTGGGTGCGGTCAGGTGGAATTAGATTAGGTTGGGATATCTGGTCGGCATGGATGAGTTAGACCGAAGTGTCTGTTTCTGTGCTGTTCTATGACTCTCTGACTCTATTTCTTAATATCATATGTTATGATTTAAATTGCTTGAAGACTGGCAACTATGCTGCTGGAACCTGAGAATGAGTTCAAAAGCGATTTGTTCAGAGCTGTGATATCATTTGTTGACTGTGGGATCACTTAATCGTGTCTATCACTTGCTGCGTCTGGTCTTCGGCATGCAAGTAATCATTGGTTGTAGCTTTACCTGATTCACACCCAGTTCTAAAGAGGCCAGATTCTGCTCCTGCCTTGCTCTCATGTAATCCTTATTGAACCAAGGCTGAGCTCTGAATGGTAGAGTGAGGATACGCAATGCTAAAAGCTTACAGACTACTGTTAAATGCAACCCTGCTGCTCATAGCCATCAGCATAGTGTAGGTACCCAGCTTTGAGTTAGTAGATTTGTTCAGAGTCTATCCCATTTAGCATGATGTCAGTGTCACACAACATGATGGAGATTAGATTAGATTAGATTCCCTACAGTGTGGAAATAAGCCCTTTGGCCCAACCAGTCTACATCAACCCTCCGAAGAGTAACCCACCCAGATCTATTTCCTTCTGACTATTGCACCTAGCACTATGGGCAATTTAACATGACCAATTCACCTGACCTGCACATCTTTGGACTGTGGGAGGAAACCGGAGCACCCAGAGGAAACCCACGCAGACACAGGGAGAATGTGCAAACTTCACACAGACAGTCGCCTGAGGCAGGAATCGAATCCAGGTCCCTGGTACTTTGAGGCAACAGTGCCGCCCCACGGAGGGTACCCTCAATGTAAAGACTCTCTTCCACAATGACTGTAAGGTGGTCATTCCTACCAATATTGTCATGGAGAGATACATTTGTAAGAGGGAATGACAAGGTCAAGCAAGGTTTTCCCTCTTATTGGTTCCCTTGTTACTTGCTGGAGACATGCCTTTTCAGATTCAGCTGGAATGGCAGTAGTGGTGATAACAAGTCACGCACAGGATGAAACTTGAAGAGTACACCTGCGGCATGTGGGCGTGTTATTGGCCAGCCAGCATTTTACTGTCCATCCCTAGTTGCTCTTGAGAAAATGATGGTGAACTGTCTATTTGAATGGCTGCAGTTCACTTGCTGTGCGTTGACCTGCAATGTCATTAGGGAGGAAATTCTAGAATTTTGACATAGACACAGTAAAGGAACAGAGATATATTTCCAAATCAAGATGGTGAGTGGCTTGGAGGGGAACTTGAAGGTAGTAGTGTTCCTGCGTATCTGCTGTCCTTGTGTACCCAGATAGAAGTGATTATGGATTTGGAAGGTGCTGTCTGAAGATCTTTGGTGAATTTTTGCCCTTACTACCCTCAGTGCTTCCTCACAGTGATGTTCAACATAAAGCAAGTACTAATTTGACAGCTGAGGCCAGGCAGTAGTGAATCAGCAAGAGGTTTCCTTATCCACATTAAGCCTGATACCATGTGTCTTCATGGGGTTGAGAGACAATGTTAGTAATTCGCAGGGCAATTCCCTCCTGACTAGTTAACATCATGTTGCTACTTCTAGTGACTCTACTAAATCCGTTGTTAATTTAAATTTGAGATAAAGTTTTTGCTATGGAACAGGCTCGGGCAGGTGAATGGCCTTCACCTGTTCTTGTGTCTCTCTTGCTAATATCTGACAGTGAATTCACTCTCGCAATTCAGCTGTACCTTTTCTCTTGGTGCTGCTCTGTCACAGACTTTTTCTCCTGCTGACCGTGGCGTGTTTTCTCTCCTCTGTCAGCGTTAAATGTAGAGGAAGGAACCTGTTTGCAAAATTATAATTTAATGTTTTAAATGTAAAGGTGAAAAGACCTTATCACCATCCCATCTCCATACCTTCACCCTATAATGTGCTGCATACGTTTCAAAGATCAAGTCAGTAAGTTGGCAGAAAAGTACATACCACAAGCCCTTCTGCTAGATTGACAGAAGTAGCCTACTAGAGAAATTCAACTCAAATATCAGATATTAAAGTCTCCAGTGTTGGTGTGGGATGTAAGAAGTGCAGTTGCTTGTACCAGATGAAATTCATTTTGTTTGCTATTTTAACAGAGCCATTAACCTAATTCTTTTACATTGGCAAATGCCTCTAATAGAGTAATTAGCAAAGGAACCTGTGAGGCATTGAACAATAATCTTGTCACAGTGTAGCTTCAAAGCCCAAGTGCATACTTCAACAAAATTAGAAATCTGTGCCTGTGGTCTCTGAGAGTTCCATTTATTGTAGCAAATGCACTGGACAGCAGTGTGCCCTAGCTCTCATGTTAAGCCAAATGTTTGTTAATCAGGCCCTCAGTGACCATACATATGTTGTTTTAAAAATAGCAGTCACCTCAATTCTTTTGTTTTGCCAAACTGCTCATTCATTTATACTTCTTGTGTAGTAAAGTTAATATTTAATATCTGTACATAGAAAAAGAAAGGGACTATAGTACATTTTTGCATCGTAGAGTCATACAGCATAGAAACATGCCTATGTTCCAACTATGTCTATGCTGAACAACAAACACCAAGCTATATTAATCCCATTTAGCTGCTCTTGATCCATATCCTACAATGCCCTGGCATTTTAAGTGCTCAACCACATATTACTTAAATGTTGTGAGTGTACCTGCCTCTACCACCCTCTCAGACAGCACAATCCATATTTCTATTGCCTTCTGGGTCAAATGTTTTTTTTTCCTCCGATCTCCTCTATACCATTTACTTCTAACATTAAACATATGCTGTTTGGTTTTTGATACAACTGCCATGGGAAAGATATTCTCATGATCTACTCTATTAGTGCCTCTCATAGTTTTGAAGATCTCAACCATATTCCCTTCCACCTTCTCTGCTCCAAGGAATACAGACCAAACCCAATTCATACTATCCACCTGAGAATTTTCATCCCAGGCCAGATGCTGGTGCTATCAGCTGCTTCAAGGACACTGGTGTTAGTACAGCTGCCTACTCAGCAGATGCTAATAATTCATTTCAAACAGTGTTGGTGGTACTTACCAAGGGTCTTGAGGTGGTGTCTATATATAGTCCAGGTTTTAGAGCCATATAGAAGAGTTGGAAGCATTGTTGCCTTCCACACAAGCATCTTGGTATCAACACAGATTCACCCACAGGAGATCATTATGCATCTCAGATGTAATGTGACTAGCTGCTAAATTTCCATCATCTCCAAATGCTAATCAGCATGATTGTCCATCTCAGAAATTCAAAGACCCTCATCCTTAGGCAACCAAAGATGGTGTTCAGAATCTTTGCATTGATGTCCACCTTAGATGAGAGGTAGCCTCCCAGGTAAGGGCAAAGTTCCACAGTTGGGAGGATTTTCCGTTGACCTTAATGGAGGAATGGATGAGAACTTGACTTGGAATGGATTGGTAAAGGATTTAAGTCTTCTTGAGGTTCAGGCAGAAACAAATTCTTCAGTATGCTTCCATGAATGCATTAAGCGAAGATTTAAGATTCTCTTCCAAAAGAGCAAGATGACTTTGTCATCTGCATACAAATGTTCCACAAATGAGATCGGTGTCATTTACTTCTTGGATTTTAACTGGTTGTGGAACCTATTTACTATTTATCAAGATTTCACTGTTCTTCTGATAAAGACTTTGTATGAGCATCCTTCCACGCATGATATCAGTAGACAAATACTAAAACCAGACTAATACCAGCAGGAGGGATTGGTGGCAGTGAACTATAAAGGTTTTCAACCCACTGGTTTCATGCTTATGTCTGTTTGCCAGTTTACAATTGATTCAGGTAAAAACTTTTGGTACAAGTTTGCAATTCTGAGAAATGCTCTTGAAAATTTGATACAGATCTTACGTTGCAATAGCTGTCCAGCATATTTGGAGATCGGATATCGACAACAATACTCTGAAAGAGTTAATATTAAGGTTGCATTACTTCTACCTAATCTGACAATGGCACGCAGTCATTGGGTGGAGGATCAGTCAGATTATACAAAGTCTTAACGGAGACAAATGTGACAAACCTGGCTACTTATACTTGTAATTATGCCTAATTAATCAATGTTTATTATACCAATTGCTATAATCTAATAAACTACACCACATTATGTAAGACATAAGTGCTTCTTCTTGTTAAGATATTCTAGGGTTCTATCTTTTCCAACTGACAATTAGACAGGCCCTTAAAGAAGGATTGTTCCCCCCCCCAACTCTAATTTGATTTAGTGTCTAACGTCTCCCTTCACTTTTGTCATGTAAGCATTGCCTTTATTATGCTTTGCTTGTTAATGTTTCACTAACCACATGGGTGTTTTCCTCGTGGTGGAAAATATAGAATAAAATTCTTGCTCGATGGTGTCTTTTTAAAAACTGAGTAAAAGAAGGATTGACAGGTGGTTTGGAGGATTGGTTGGTGTGGGCTCCAGAGTAGTCATCACACCCAATTCTTTGTTTATCTTTTCTGGTAATGTCTGTACTCAGGTGTCCAATGTGATGTATTATTTATATTTACCTTAAAATAAGTGATTTCTGATTTATGAATTTTTTAACCAGTGGCACATCAGTTTGATGTGTCGGACTAACTTATAGCTATTTCTATAGCCATTGCGACTTTTGTTTTAAGCCTGAGAGAGATATTTTGTAGAGGTTAATGGAAATTTGATTATACCGAAACGTTTTTATTGGTGAACAAAGTAAACAGTTGTGTATTAGATGTTCAGTTTATAAGGTTAGAAATGAATTTTTCTTGTAAATAAGAACTTAAGTTTCAGCCTGGGCAGTTTGCAGACATGCTAGCTGAAGCTGCATGTGTAAAACAGTTACCGCTGAGAAAGGGAGAATAGCCAAGGACAATTAAGGTATAGATTACATTGGTGTAACAAGTTTAGTTTGAAAGTTCTAGACCAGAAGTGCTTGGTTACAACACTGAAGGAATTACTTGAGGCTGAAAAAGTTTACACTTATTTGTATGAGGGATCCAGGAAAAAAACAATCAGATTTTCAAAGTTGAGAGTTGAATGTCACAGACAGAGTTAAGTTAAGCTTTATGGCTGTGAAAGAGAAGGAAGTTACCTGAGTGCTACAAAGGAATGCTAATGAGATTGTATATTTCACCGTGTATTATTTTACCATTCTTCCCTGAAGGACATTGGTGAACCAGTTGGGTTTTTCCAACAACTGACAATGAATTAATAGTCATCGTTACACCCTTAACTTCAGATTTTTATTGAATGCAAGTTCTGCAATCTGCCAAGGTAGGATTCAAGCCCAGGTTCATTACAGATCCAGAACATGACCTGGGTCTCTGGATTAACTGTCCACTGACAATAGCATTAGACGATCGCCTCCTCCTCATTCTTAAACCGCAGCATTGCATATGTGTTTCAGTTAAAAAAAAGCACCTTGATAAAATAAACTAAAATCCTAAATATAATATTTCAAGCCAGATTCTGGGATATAACTTGACCAGTAATAATATCAGCTGGAATCATTACATGGACAGAGAGAATGGGGAGTCTACTGGTACAATAGGAGCTGTTGGGCTCAACATGTCCTAAAGTGCATTGTTGCTCCTGGCAATGAAATTGTGATTTAATTTTGATAATTTTCATTAACTTTTAGATTTTCTTCTGTCGCAATGCCCCATCAGGACCATGAAGCTCAGAGTTTTATTGTTTCAGTCTCTTATTAGCACATTTTTAAAAAGAATACAAAGGAGGATTGCTGGCAGTGAACTGTTCCTACTAGGTGTCAGCAGTGAATAGCCAGAGCTCAGATGACACAGTGATCAGTGGTGGGAACCATTGCTGAAGTACCTGAAGCTAACAATGATAGAATCCTTTTGACCCAGAAGAAAAATAAGCTTGAGACTAATAAGTATATAAGTAAAAACATTACTGCTCAAAGAAGGACAGGCATTTGAAACATGTATATCAAAAGCATTCAGCAGAATCTGATGTTGAACATGGTGGCATGATGCAAGCACAGGCTAGTTGATTATGATCAGCATCCTTTCCACTGCGAATGATCGATGGGACATGTTGTTTTGTATGGTCTACCAGTCATTAGGACATATGGCCTACGTATGAGGCATTGGAAACCAAGTCAGGATCACAGTTTGGGGCAATTGCATGTTTTTAAAGCCTATACCTTTATATTATCACACAGGAACTTATTTAGTAGACAAAAGTAGCATGTAATTGCATTGCACCATTCCCATTGCCAATCTCTGCCACATTCTCATGGACACACCCTGCCCAATCTGATTCTGCCTGACTGCTTTAAGAACTAGGGTTGACAGTTAACCGTTTCTGCGGAGCCACCATGATAATAATGATGCCAAGAGTCAGAACACTCTTCTCATGCAATGTGAATTTCTGTTCCATTTTCAAGTTTGCATTCTTGCAACCTAGTCTTAATCATTACAAGATGAACAGTTTTGACTTTTGTGACTTGTTCTAGCAATGTTTAACTCAAACAATTAATACCATTTAACGGAGTTGAAACTTCAAGGAAGTAACAGAATGCATTGTTGAAAATGAAAAGAAATTAATATTACCATAATGCACAATCTAAAATATTCCAGATAAAAAAACTGTAATATTGTTCAGTGCAGAGTTCAAAAGTTTAAAGAAACTTTTAAGACCAAAGATTTTAATCAGTATTGATTAATGGAAGAATACAAGGATGTCAAAAGAGGCACATGATAAATCAACACTAATGTTCCATTTGTTAAAGGCAATTACTTGAATTTTAATGACTTCAATTGCCTTGAATTAATTAATGACTTTTTGAAATTCACTCTTAAGATAACATGTTCTTTTGTCCACTTTGCACATACACAAAATCAACAGCAGCTGTCATGTGGCCTCTGGGAGCCACCATGTAAGATTCTGTATACATTTTGAAAAGACAGAATAAATTTCTTCATACAAAATGTAATATTATAATTACACTGTCAAGACATTTCTTTATTCTTTTAATACTGACCTCCTGAACACCCTGATTTTAATTGCCCCATCACGTAGGGTCTATAGCTTCAGATGGATAGACTCTAAGGTGTGAAATTCACTCCTCAAAGCATTTCACCTCCAGATCTTGCTTCCTAACTTTAAGAAATTCACTAAAACCTACAGTCTTTAGACGTCTGAGTAACTTTTGTTTTGTAATCTACTTATGAAATTCCAGGACCATTTGTTACGGATAAAGGTACTATATAAATATTAATTGCAGCAGTTATTTCATGAAGATAGCTTCAAAGTTCTCATAACCATACCATCTGGCCCATTAAAAGATCATTTTGGTTTCTCATTAACCCAGGCTTACTTTAACTTATCATAAAATGGTGAAGGAAGGCAGTAGGTGAAGTATCCAAAAGTAGAGAAGCCTTTTAGTCTTTACACATTTGAGATCACAATGGACACTGTATGTGTTTTCCTTGCTGTTGTAATATCATGGTGGTGGGCCTTTGTTGAATACTCCACCTACTGCCTTCCCTCACCATTAAATGGCGAATTAAAGTAATGATTTTAGATTTAGAGCTTAGAGTCTGAGAGACAGAGAATGTGAGTCTGAAGGGAAACAGCCTTCCCTGTCTTTGTTTGAAATGCTTCTCATCAAAGCTAAGCTATTACTGTTGATTTGAAGGTCCACTGGAAGTCATTATTGCTTCAACACAAGAGTTGTTAAGAGGGAACTCCAACTTAACTCAACTGTCTCCAAGAGAACAAGAACGTTGGTCAAAACTGCAGAGTAACTGCTCCAGTAAGAAACCTTAAGATCAGCAGTTTTTGTAGGGAATGTGTCCTTTCAGTTGGCAGCAAGAGTTTGGACAACCCATGAATAGTTTTCTTTCTTGACTTGGCTTGTATTTGGCCAACATTTAAGATTCACATATAGCAACCTTTCAAAAAAGTGAAGTTGGGATAAAATACATGGTCATATTCAAAGGTGGAACAGGAATGAAGGATCTTACCATGTGCTCCTGCTTCTATTCCTCATGTACTTATTCCTAGTGTACTGATGGATATCTACCCTTCAGTCAATATCACTGAAACACTGATGGGCGCAATGGTGTTGGTGCAGTCTACAACCTTTGTGACAGGTTGCCCACTTCTCTTGACAAGCTTGTGTTCTGCTTGTTCATTTCAATGAATGTCTGACATTGTGGGGTTCTTTCCTGGCTTGGGGGAGTATATGTCTGGCAGTCCTCCAAGTGTCTGTGACCTGGGACTTTCCTTCCTCAGCCATCTGCAGAAACAAGGCAGCAAGTAATGCCAATTCTATTCTAGCTGAAATATTCACTGGCATGTCAGCATCTGACCTGATGGAAGGTGCAGGAAATAGCCTTGTCTTTGCAACCACTGATGGTTCCATATTTTCTTCCTTAGACATAGAGGAGATATCCATGAGGATAGTCACTTGGATGCCAAGACTGTGTTGCTTCCACTGGTTCCTTCAGGAGACAAAAGAAATAATACATTATGAAGAAGGGGTAAGGGCATGTTAAGAAATATTCTCCCATTTCCTTTCAATGTGGATGTAATATAGAAACAGACCATGCTTCTTCCTTGATTGCTGGGACATGGAAGTTTTGGAACGGTAACAATTCTGATCATTGCTGACACATACCAGTTTCCTTTCCTCATAGTTGTCGAGAAGAGGAAGATTGGGTGCCCCAAAACTCATCTTGGCTCTATTTTGTGGGCTGTTTCCACTGCAATGAGACAAAGAGAGGGATTGAGTGTGATGTAAGTGGACAGTACAGCTGTTAGTGCTGGTGCAGGTGGGGGAATGTTGATGAACTGACCTGCGTAAATGAGAAGAAGGTGGAAAGGACCTGCATGATTAATTATGTGAAATGTTGGGGTGGGTAAGAGTGAGTTTGGAGGGTGTTGCATGCAATAGTGAGAGCAGTAGAACATGGGAGGTTGCTGCAGTTGCAGAGGCAGTAAGAGTGAGGGAGCAGAAAGAAGACGGAGATATTTAACCTTGTGGAGTGGAGGGCAGTGGTGACCAATTTTCTTCCTACACTGCTGGTCCTTTCTCCAGTTTGTGAAGATTGCATTGACCTGGGTGGCAACCTTGGTAAAGGCCTGCAGTCATGGCGTCCTACTTTTACATTACCTGCTCCACCAAGACACCTTGGCGCTGTCCAGAAAGTGGGACATCAAATTTCTTTTTTTGACCTGTCTGGGGCAAATAACCCAAACTGTGCAGGGCAGCACTTGGCTGGCATGGGCTTGACTGGTTGCACAGTGGCCTTTAAATATAATAGCAGCAGATGTGCAGGTAGAGGCCAGTACTCTCAGGGCGAGTGGCAGAATATGACAAGGAGGGCAGCATAGGGGTGTGGAGCCTGGGTAACAAGGCTTGAAAAAACGCACCAGGACCTAGTGGAGAGGAACCCTCCTCGTGAAGTTCATCTGACTTCTGGTGAGATTCATTCCAGAACCTGTTAATTAATGAAGTTAAAACTTAGTTAAAACAAAGCAGTGGTTTGCTGCAGAAAACAACATGTGGTGGGTTGAATGAGTAGGTGAGGGTGGAGGGGTCACAGCATCTGTGATTGATTGTGTTAACCTCTCCCAGGATGCTTACCAAACTCTCCCCCCATCAAGCAATACTCCCCAAGTTTCTCTTCAGCACCTCAAGCCCTTCACAATTGCTCATTTACATTTAGATGGGCTTCTGAAGTCAGGTTTGCTGTATCACAAGCATCGGTTCTTCACTGAACCAGAATCATTATGGTTGTCATTTTAACTCAGGCAGCAGCCGCAGACTCTCCTTCTCTGAAATGGCCCAGAACATTCAGCAATGATGTCATCAGATGGCTCCCAATTCAGTTCACAGCAAGATGTTACCTGTCAGTATTTCACAGTACCATGAGCAGCCCACATGGAATTAGTTGAAAATCCTCTTTGTTTCCGAGAAGTGTTTTCTAGTTTTCAGGCTACGATAAATATTATGTTTTGTAATTTATCTGACGAGGTTTTATTTTCGACCAAATGGCTCAGAAGGAGAATAGATTTATAAAGGGTAAATAAATAAGGCTGCAGTTTTTAATGACTCAAACTCAATTGACAAGAGAGGATTATCACTCATGGGCATAAAAGGTTTTTATGTTTGAACAGATGTTTTGGTGGAGAAGACAGATAAATCAGTTGCTTGTCTCTGCCGTGGATAAATGGAGTTGACTGAAGTCACCACAAGAGATCAGTGAGAAGCAATTTTACAGCTTGGGTTGAAACACTTGTCACCAGAGTTAACCCAAATTAAAGAGAAATCAAAAGGACTTGAACTTATTTAGTGTTGCTCCACTTCAGGGTGTTTCAAATGCCTTTACTGCCAGTGAAGTATTCTTTGATGTACACTCATTGTTGTCTAGCCTCAACTATTCCAATACTTTTCTGACCAAGAAATTCCAATTCTTTCCTTGCACCCACTGGAAATTTAATGTTGGTACCGATCGCTTAACACACAAGTCCTGTTCACCCATCACCCCTGCTCTCATTGTCCTGTACTAGTTTTCATTTCAAAATTCTTATTTCATCTCTTTACAGCCAAGGTTCTTTATAGTAAACCCATGGAAAATGATTGGCCCAGGCAGAGTCACCAGCCATACCCGCAGACCCTGCAGAGGCCAGCTGGTAGGAGAATTTAGAGATATCTCTAACCACTCCTTACCATGATGTGAGGTTCTCATCTGCTTCAAGAAAACTACTCTCATCCTGGTGCTAAAGAACTATCAGGCAACCTAGCTTAATGACTACCGCTCAGTGGTACTGACATCCATCATTATGAAGTGACATGTTGCGGCTTTACAGGATATTGGTTAGGCCACTGTTGGAACATTGCGTGCAATTCTGGGCTCCTTCCTGTCGAAAAGATGTTGTGAAACTTGAAAGGGTTCAGAAAAGATTTACAAGGATGTTGCCAGGGTTGGAGGATTTGAGCTATAAGGAGATGCTGAACAGGCTGGGGCTGTTTTCCCTGGAGTATCAGAGGCTGAGGGGTGACTTTATAGAGGTTTACAAAATCATGAGGGACATGGATAGGATAAATAGACAGTCTTTTCCCTGGGTCGGGGAGTCCAGTACTAGGTGAGAGGTGAGAGGGGAAAGATATAAAAGTGACCTAAGGGACAAATCTTTCACACAGAGGGTGGTACTTGTATAGAATGAGCTGCCAGAGGATGTGGTGGAGACTGGTACAATTACAACATATAAAAGGCATTTGGATGGGTATATGAATAGGAAGGGTTTGGAGGGATATGGGCCGGGTGCTGGCAGGTGGGACTAGATTGGGTTGGGATACCTGGTCGGCATTGTCGGTTTGGACTGAAGGGTCTGTTTCCATGCTGTACATCTCTATGGCCATATGATTCTAAGTGCTTTGACAGGTTAGCAATGGCATACACCTCTCTGAATCCACTACAATTCACTCACTATCACAGTAGGTCCACAGCAGATGCCATCTCCCTGGCCCTACGCTCATTCCTGGAACATTTGGATAACAAGGATACCTACATCAGAATCCTATTTATTGACTTTAACTCTGTCTTCAACATCATAATTTTGACAAAACTCATTTACAAGGTCTGAGACCTCGGACTCTGCAATCAACCACCACCTCCAGCCCCCCGACCTCTGCCTCAATTAGATCCTCGACTTTCTGAACCAAAGACCACAATCAGCAAGGATAGTTGACAACATCTCCTCCACAATAATCTGCAACACTGGTGTCCTGTGTATTCAGTCCCTTACTGTACTCTTTATACACTCACAATTGGCTGGCAAATTAAATTCCAACAAATTTGCTGATGACCCGACCATAGTGGGTCAGGTCTCAAACAAACCAGCCTTCCTTCCAGTTACCATCTACACTTCCTTGAGTTATTGACTTATTGTTATTGTTGTCACATGTACCTAACTACAGTGAAAGGTTTTGTTTTGCAAGCAGTACTTTTGGATCATAATAAACCAGGACATACATATCATAGGGTGCTTAGACAGACCGACGCATATGATGTTATGACTGCATAATCTAAGACCCTCCCACCCTGGTTCTACTCTCTTCAACCCTTTTCCATTGGGCAGAGGATACAAAAGCTGGAAAACATATTCCAACAGATTTAAGAACAGCTTCTTCTCTGCTGTTATCAGACTTATGAATAGACCTCTCAAATATCAAAGTTAATCTTTCTCTGTGTCTTTTCTGTAGCTGTAACATTATATTCTGCATTCTGTTCTATTACTCTGATGTACTATGTAAGGTGTGACTTGGCTGGTCAGCATGCAAAACAATACTTTTCACTGTACTTCAGTACATGTGACAATAATAAATTAAATCAAATCAATTATAAATCACAAGTCATTATTTTCCTCCAGCTAATCCCTACCCTCTCTACCGTTCTCCCTGTTTGAGTGTTTCTTCAGACTTATCACTTTATGTGGCTCCAGGTCAAAATCGACAAAATTATACTCCTGTGAAGCACCTTGGATTTTTTTTTAAACAGATAAAAAGATAAATTGAAGTTTTTTATTGTTATTTTAAGGAAACAGAGTAGTGTGCAAAAAACAAGGTCCCAGCAGTGGGTCTATTGTTTAGAGGGAATGTGGATGAAAAATAAATATTAATCATGATTCAAGGATACCTCAACTCTCTTCTCTTTGAATGTCATGATGAGAATGAAACTCAGTTTAATTTCCCATTTAAAAGATATTGTCTACTCCAGCTTAGCTTTCCAGCGGTACTATCCTGACACGTCTATACAAGTAGTTTTCCTATCACACCATAATTGCATTCCAGCGAAACCGCGTTTAACAGAAAATTGCTTAACAGAAATAATGGGGCCGATGGGAAAGGTGTGAGGTTGGGTGGAGACCAGCAAATAATATCACTTACGATCGCTTAACTATCATCCAAAAGACTATCACAGCCTGAATTACAGTTGATATTATATTTATTAATAAAACAAAAATAAATTTAACATAGTATAAAAATGTAAGAAAGCTGTTCTCCGTACAGTACCACTCACAGAGAGCTGCTCTGTTGGCAGTTGACATTGGCACATGCTCAGAACAGCACGAAGATCGGAGCTGACATCATACATGTGCAGAACAGCACAGAGACTGGTACCGACAACACGCATGTGCGTACATCAGTGCTTGCGCAGAATGGAAGCATGTGAACTGATCCCCACTGCCAATGGAGGTAAGTATTCTCCAAAATACCGTTCCCTAATTCTTCAGCAACGTTATAGCCAAATTGCGCTGCCGAAATGTGCATTATCCCAGAATTACCTGTAGGTAGAAACTGTACTTCGTCAAATAAAGTCATAAATTTTATTTGCTAATCTCTCAAATTTTTTCTGCTGGATTTGCTATTAAGGGATCGATCATGATAATGAGTTGGAAACATGAACCAATTCTATGTTACATGCTGGATAGAGTGAGTTACGTATTTGACACGCTAGCAGATGCTCTGTTTCATTGTTTAACGTGAGTCAGGGGTTATAGATTCCAAGTAGATGTTGAAAGAACAAAAAAAAATTCCACTGAGATAAACTGCAATGAAATTTGGGTGTGATCTCTGCATGAAATCAGGAAAGAGCATTTTGACTGATTCTTGGAAAAGAAGTAGATGAATCATGTTTCTTTTTAACTCACTGCAGGTCAATGTTAAAATTACATAAATTAATCTCTGTCTGTAGCATGGAGAAGCAACTCCTGACTGCTGTTGCCTATCAGGTGGTAAAAACAATGACTGCAGATGCTGGAAACCAGATTCTGGATCAGTGGTGCTGGAAGAGCACAGCAATTCAGGCAGCATCCGACGAGCAGCAAAATCGACATTTCGGGCAAAAGCCCTTCATCAGGAATAAAGGCAGAGAGCCTGAAGCATGGAGAGATAAGCTAGAGGAGGGTGGGGTGGGGAGAAAGTAGCATAGAGTACAATAGGTCAGTGGGGGAGGAGATTAAGGTGATAGGTCAGGGAGGAGAGGGTGGAGTGGATAGGTGGAAAAGGAGCTAGGCAGGTCAGACAAGTCCGGACAGGTCGGGGCGGTTTGGTTGATTGGTGCGGGTGTCTCGGAGATGTTCCCTAAAGCGCTCTGCTAGGAGGCGCCCAGTCTCCCCAATGTAGAGGAGACCGCTTCGGGAGCAACGGATACAATAAATGATATTAGTGGATGTGCAGGTAAAACTTTGATGGATGTGGAAGGCTCCTTTGCCTATCTACAGAAGAAGAAGATGGCCCCAGAGAACCTATGGACTAATTGTGTCTTTTAAAAATTGTTTTTCTTCCTTATGTGACAAAGTGCAGCATCTGGCATGCATTTAATGTACATTCAACATATTAATCTTTTTTATAGATGGATTGTAACTAGGATCCTACTTGAATGCTGATTTTTAAACATCACCCTGTGACAATGATTCTTTCCTCCACCTTGGCTCAGCATTGGATCCAGGCAAAATGTTATCTCCAGGATTTTGGAAGGATTGTGAAGTGATTGCCATTGGCAGGCCAGAAATTCATTTAATAGCACAAGTCCTGGTCAGGTGAAGGCAATTGTATTATTGCACAAATCTCAGCAAGGCACAATGCCTTTAAGACAACTAGATGATATCACATATCACTACGTGAGACTTCAGTAAAAAATGTCCCCATTTTTCTCTGTTCATTCAGCCATTTGGTCAGCAATTATCCTGTTGTAAAGAGATAACTAACAGTCAGTTGGTCAGCAAATGATGTGTGCAATATAATAGCAATCTAACTAAACATAAAACTCAGAATGTCTGTGTAAGTCTGACATCTCATATTTATGTCATAAATTTAGTTGCTTATATACTTCCATATCTCTGATTCAATTGGAATATAACACTATGGTTATGTCAAATGGACTAAGCACAAAGCACATCAGCTTACAGAATGTGACACTGTTTTAAATTTGTAGTGCTAGACCGGTGCCTGTTGCTGAAATCATTGAGGATCTGCCACAGTGGATCAGGAAACCCAGAAGAGGTCTGAAAAATAATGTTTGTATTTTCCGAGGCCATGTATGAAAGCCTGCATCTCTGGTATTCTTTTCCATTATCCATAATTGCTTCACACCAATCACCTACCTAAGTGCCAGGAACCACTCTTTTGGATCAAGAAGATTTCCTCATCATCTTGCTTGCTGATCTGACATCATTAGAACTGGCATTGGGCAGGTAATTTGGTTTATTTAAAGAAGGTCCAGGAGTTAAAATGTCTTAGGCCTAATCCAATCCTGACAGACAACCTGAAATTCTCTCATCCTCAACTAAAAGCATATCAGTGATCTATAATATACAAAAGGCAGACAACAAAATGTATGGCATGTACTTCTGGAGGACAGTGCAATCTGCTAGGGTATAGTCTCAGAGTGTTGTTGTGTAGCAGATCAATTCAAACAAAAGAGTGAGAATATTTACTGTTCACTTGTTTATCCAATCCCTTTTGGCAAGCTAACAATTTAGAATTGTTAAAACATTGAAAAGAAGGCCCATTCTACTCACCTTACACATGTTGGCTCTGCTAAAGAGTCATTCATGTGAAATTATTCCCCTGCTCACTGCCTGCACATTCCTCCTTTTCAGGTAGTTAGAAAATGTAGAAACATTTACAGCATGGAGAGAGATCAAGCTGTCCATCGCGCTTGTCCCAGCTAAAAGATGAGCAACCCAGCTTAGTCCTGTTCTCCAGCGCTTGATCCATATATGTGGAGGCTACAGAATTTCAGGTGCATCTCCAGACAATTTTAAAAACTAAGTTGAGAGTTTCTGTCTCTCCTTCCCATTCAGGCTGTCAGTTCCAGAGCCCCCTCTAACGCTTCTATCAATTGTTACTGCCCTTGTCAATCACCCCTCTGCTAAAGAAAGTGGGTTATGTCCACTCACTCTGTCTAGGCTGCTCAAAACCTTTTATGCCTCAAGCATATCCCCACCTCAGCTTTGTCTGTTTGAAGGAGGACATCCCACCCTATTCAACTTACAGCATTTTTTTTAGTCCTGACAACATCCTCAATCACCTTTCCGATGCAAATCTCTTGATTGCAATCACATCCTTTCTGTAATGAGTTGACCAGGACTGGACATAGTCCTCATGTTTCGACCTAACTATAGGTTTCTATTTTAACCTCTCTGCTCTTATATTTTCTATATCAACTCATAAAGAAAAAGATTCCATATGCCTCCTCAACCATCTTACTGACCTGAATGTGTATTAGATCATAGCAGTCCCTAAGAGGTCCAAGTTACAACCTGAGCAGGGTTAGGATGAGGAGCAGAACTGAAGCAAAGGGAGTGAGCTCAAGATAATAATTATTCAGTATTCATGAAAAAGGCAAAAAAAAAACACGATGTGGGGGAACGGTGGAGATTAATTCACCAAGTTGTTATGGTCTAGAATACAGTGACTGAAAGAGTTTGATACTCTCTTTGTATAACTTAAATATTCTTTGCTTCCAAGTAACAGTCAGTGGAGAGCAATAAGGAGTAGAAATTCCAGACAAGTGTTTCCATCCAAAATAAACTGAAGGATGCAACTGCCCTGTTTGGTTTTAGAAAACACAGTCTAGGAAATTAATCTGGGAAACTGCCTCTCAGTACAATACTGTACGAAATGGGGCCTCACAAGACTTCAATGTTACCTCTCGGTGATGTAAGGAGCATCCAATTGCAAAGCGGAAGTTGCGGCAGTTCCAAAAAAAACAGGAGTCATTTTTATAAAGACCTCAGTAAGTGAAAGGCTACAAAATGAAATTGGGAAATTACAATTTTCATTGCCCCTCGGATTATGTTGACCAAGTTATTTGGGTAGCATCACAGAGATTAGTTCCATAAACAAAGCTGAAATGGAACAGCGAAGAGAGTATTTACTGAGGCTCTAACAGTGAGTTAGATAATCAATTTACATTTTCAGTAATGAGGGGAAAGAATTGCCAAATCGAACAAAATAGACGGGGCGGGAGACCAGCTAGAATTTCTACTGCACCCCTGCCTGCTCAGAATGAGGACAAGGAGCTGAGAGGGAGCATGAGAGAACGTGACCAAAACAGTCCTGGAGATGGGTTGTTGCCTTGATAAATTATCGGAGATGAGATGATGGAGAGGCAGTCTGTACATGCACTGGTGCTGATGTCAATGTCAATGGAATGTGGTGTGAAGTCAGCAGCATATGCACAAATGCATCATGATGCTTCACACAGCCAGCTAACGTTACCAGACCCAGCTGCATACACACAGGGGCCAAGTGCCATTTTGGTATTCACAATAATAACTCCAATTTACAGTTAAGGAACGGTACAGCATAGGTGGAGGCCTATCAGCCCATTGTCCCTACACTATCGTTTTAAAAGAGCTACACATTAGTCACAATCCTCCCATTCACTGAGCCCCACACAATTAAATGCATATCAAAATCACTCAGGTGTGGGTGGATGCATGGAGATAAGACTAACATAAGGTATTAATATCTGAGTGTTTCTAATTCCTTTTGGCTTTATTTCCTCTACACCTGCTGTTATTTTTTTATTCTGGTTTTGTAATCAAATATGTAACCAAGGTGGTGCCAGTTATATCGGTGGTGGTGAGATGATGCCAAAGGGTGGTGACTCCATTCTGGTGGTAACAGCACAGTGAAGTGAACTCGTGCCTGGTGATCAGGCCTATGACCAGTCAGGGAACAATTAATATGAGGCACTGTAAAGTTGGACACTCTCTTTACTTCTTCATTTTTATGCCTTTATATTCTATGTTCTGGTTTAGTTTTTGTGTTCTAAGCTGGCACCAGAGAGTGGTGACACTACACAATACTTTTCACTGTATTTTGTAAAAAGGTACATGTGACAACAAATAATTTACACTTAATCATTAAAGCTATTTCTACCACCCTTCCAGGACAATATAACGTAAAGGCTGATTTTCCTGTCTTTGTGTCAACTCCCATTCTCTCACCATTAGGAAGCTGGTGGATCACTGCATTGGAAATACAGCAGAATATTTGTTGGCAAACATTTTTGGAGGGAGATAATTGATGAAAGTCCGTTACTCAAAGGGCTATCAGTTCTTCCTGCTCCCAAGTTCAGTGCCTCATTAAGCAGGGTGATTGCAGAAATATGCACTTATTGTTTATTCTCATTATTATGTGAGTCTGTAAGCACTCCCCACATATTACTCTCTTCTTTTTTAAACATGCCTTATTTTTCAGAAAAAAAGTACTGTATTATTCAGAGGTTAAATGGAAGCTATTGGAGGGTCAAGCTTCTCACAGAGCAGCTGACGCTGAACAGACTGAGTTCAGAATGAAGAATTACCAATGCTACCAAGTGTGAAGCCACACTTCAGGCACTGCTATATGATTTCTGCTGCACTATTGACAAATCACCTATTTTCTTGACGGTGAATGAACCCAGCAGAGGAAATCATTTGCTACTAAGGGCCTTCATCACTGCATAAATACTGCTTCTCCTTCACACCTTTATCCCCTTCCTTGCTCACACCAGAAAAAAAAACAGATTAATGGTTGTTTGGAGACAACAATTTGAAGAACTTTTGTAAAAGACACAAAATACTCTGACCCATAAGAGTTTAATAATCTCACAACTCAGCAACACATGTCAAAACATTCTGGGCATGATCGGTCTCACTTCAAATTGCTATCATGCATCATTCGTTTCGTGATTGATTCTGTGCCGTTTATGAAAGAAAAAAATGCATTCTGCACGGAATACTTTATTGATGGGAGCACAAGCTCTAATTTTTCTGAAGCTCTGTAGAAATTCATCCATAAGTGCAGCTTAACACAAATAAATAATTGCTCAATTCTTTCTTCAATGGCACCAAGAAACATATTTTCAGACAATCAATTCTTTTGTCATTTAACTGGTTGTCCATTGCCAAAACTATAGTGGTGATACTATTGATTATCATATGCCAGACCATTGAATTTCCTGATCATCCACTGGTGAATTCGTAGGAAAGTTTTGCTGGCATAATAATTAGAAAAGCGATTGCCAAGTAGATAATTGAGTCTGCCTCTCCCTGATATTGTTACCATCACAGATATCAGACTTCAGCCATTCTGATCCATCTAAGAAGGAGGACTGGAAAATTTCTGGCTGTAACAGCTGCTCCTTTTTTGAGGTATTTTAGGTCCTGGAAGTGATTTCCTCGAATTCCAGGAGCAGCATTTGCTGTTTTATATGCTGTTGCATTGTTTTGGAACTTTGGGAAAAGAAAATCAAAACAACAGCAGTTTAAAAGGGAGAAGAACAGACAAAGGAAGCACATGGTGAGGCCAGTGCAGGAGAGAGAGAGAAGTGTATGCGCACAGTTACTGCCTTTGCTGTTTGAATTCACGTATCGCTGGACATCGGAGTGCATCTGGGAAAATTAACAAACAGTGAAATTCACAACAGATCTTGGAGGAACTGTTTGACCGAAGTTCACAGCACAGAATCAGATAAGTTAATTGTTTAAGTGGCCTATAGAGAGTCTGCAGTAGTGGGTAGAGTGGGTTATTTCTTGATTATATGTTTTTTTGAAATTTGTCTCTTGATTAACTTAAAATATGCGATAACTATTAATTAAACCTGGGGCAGTGTTTTGTAGAGGAATAACTCGGTGTTATTTTATGGGTCTGTAGATTGTGAAGGAACAAAAATGGCCTTTAGTAGAGTGATATATGTTTCTTGTCAGATGTGGGAGTTTAAAGAGAGTTTAAGGGTTACTGCGGATTATATCTGCAATAAATGCTGTTGGTTGCAAATCTTATCACATCAAATGGATCGGTTGGAGAGACAATTAGAAGTAATGTGGAATTTGCAACAACAACAGTATGTGATGGATGACAGTTATAGGAAGGGGGGAAAGTCTCAGATATAGTCACATAGATGGGTTAACTCCACGAAAGTTAAGAGAGGTAGGCACTTAGTGCAGGAGTCTTCTGTGGCTATCCCCAAGTCAGCTGTTTTGGAAAATGAAGGGGGTGATCGATTCACTGGGGAATGTAGCCCGAACAGCCAAGTTTCTGGTATTGAGACTGGCTCTAATGCAATGAGGGGTAGGTCGGGTTCCAAGAGATCAATTGTATT
Source organism: Chiloscyllium plagiosum (assembly GCF_004010195.1). Lineage (NCBI taxonomy): Eukaryota > Metazoa > Chordata > Chondrichthyes > Orectolobiformes > Hemiscylliidae > Chiloscyllium > Chiloscyllium plagiosum. The sequence goes on along the minus strand of NC_057712.1, from coordinate 105,604,937 downwards.
AGGGGACCCTCAAGTCTGAGGTACAGACAGACGTTTCTGTGGCCAGCAGCGATAAAGCAGAATGGTGTGTTGCTTCCCTGGTGCCAGGATCAAGGATGTCTCAGAGAGGGTGCAGAATGTTCTCAAGGTGGAGAGGGGCCAGCAAGAGGTCATTGTCCACATTGGAACCAACAACATAGGAAAGGAAAAGGTTGAGATTCTGAAGAGTGATTGCAGAGAGTTAGGCAGGAATTTTAAAAAGAGGTCCTCCAGAGTAGTAATATCTGGAATACTCCTGGTGCTACGAGATAGTGAGGACAAGAATAAGAGGATAGAGCAGATGAATGCATGGCTGAGGAGCTGGTGTATGGGAGAAAGATTCACATTTTTGGATCACTGGAATCTATTTTGGGGTAGAAGCAACCTGTACATGAAGGACGGATTGCACCTCAATTGGAAGGGGACTAATATACTGGCAGGGAAATTTGCCAGAGCTGCTCGGGAGGATTTAAACTAGTAAGGTGGAGGGATGGGACCCAGGGAGATAGTGAGGAGAGAGATCAACCTGAGACTGGTACAGTTGAGAACAGAAGTGAGTCAAACAGTCAGGGCAGGCAGCGACAAGGTAGGACTAATAAATTACATTGCAATTATTTCAATGCAATTGAATAATAGGGGCCTAACAGTGAAGGCAGATGAACTCAGGGCATGGTTAGGAACATGGGACTGAGATATCAAAGCAATTACAGAAACATGGCTCAGGGATGGGCAGGACTAGCAGCTTAATGTTCCAGGATACAAATGTTACAAGAAGGATAGAAAGGGAGGCAAGAGAGGAGGAGTAGTGGTGTTTTTGATACGCATTATAGCTCTACTGAGGGAGGATATTCTTGGAAATATAATCCAGGGAAGTTATTTGGGTGGAACTGAGAAATAAGAAGGGATGATCACCTTATTGGGATTGTATTATAGACTCCCGAATAGTCAGAGGGAAATTGAGAAACAAACTTGTAAGGAGATCTCAGCTATCTGTAAGAATAATAGGGTGGTTATGGTAGGGGATTTTAACTTTCCAAACAAAGACTGGGACTGCCATAATGTTAAGGGTTTAGATTGAGAGGAATTTGTTAAGTATGTTAAGACAATTTTCTGATTCAGTATGTGGATGTACCTACAAGAAAAGGTGTAGAACTTGACCTACTCTTGGGAAATAAGGCAGGGCAGGTGACTGAGGTGTCAGTGGGGGAGCACTTTGGGTCCAGTGACCATAATTATATTAAATTTAAGATAGTGATAGAAAAGGATAGACCAGATCTAAAAGTTGAAGCTCTAAATTGGAGAAAGGCCAATTTTGATGGTATTAGGCAAGAACTTTCAAAAGCTGATTGGGGGCAGATGTTTGCAGGTAAAGGGACGCCTGGAAAATGGGAAGCCTCAGAAATGAGATAACAAGAATCCAGAGAAAGTATATTCCTGTTTGGGTGAAAGGAAAGTCTGGTAGGTATAGGGAATGCTGGATGATTAAAGAAATTGCGAGTTTGGTTAAGAAAAAGAAGGAAGCATATGTAAGGTATAGACAGGATAGATTGAATGAATCCTTAGAAGAGTATAAAGGCAGTAGGAGTATACTTAAGAGGGCAAAAAGGGGACATGAGATAGCTTTGGCAAATAGAATTAAGGAGAATCCAAAGGGTTTTTACAAATACATTAGGGAGAGAATAGGGCGCCTCAAGATCAGCAATGTGGCCTTTGTGTTGAGCCACAGAAAATGGGGGAGATACTAAATGATTATTTTGCATCAGCATTTAGTGTGGAAAAGGATATGGAAGATATAGAATGTAGGGAAATAGATGGTGACACCTTGCAAAATGCCCATATTACAGCGGAGGAATTGCTGGATGTCTTGAAATGCATGAAGGTGGATAAATCCCCAGGACCTGATCAGGTATACTCTAGAACACTGAAGGAAGTAGGGAAGTGATTGCTGGGCCTCTTGCTGAGATATTGTATCATCGACAGTCACAGGTGAGGTGCTGGAAGACTGGAGGTAGGCTAACATGGTGCCACTGTTTAAGAAGGGTGGTAAAGACAAGCCAAGGAACTACAGGCCAGTGAGCCTGACGTCGGTGGTGGACAAGTTGTAGGAGGGAATCCTGAGGGACAGGGTGCGCATGTATTTGGAAAGGCAAGGACTGATTAGGGATAGTCAACATGGCTTTGTGTGTGGGAAATCATGTCTCACAAACTTGATTGAGTTTTTTGAAGAGGGCAGAGCGGTAGATGTGATCTATATGGACTTCAGTAAGGCGTTTGACAAGATTCCCCATGGGAGACTGATTCGCAAGTTTAGATCCCACAGAATACAGGGAGAACTAGCCATTTGGAATCAGAACTGGCTCAAAGGTAGAAGAGAGAGGGTGGTAGTACAGGGTTGTTTTTCAGACTGGAGGCCTGTGACCACTGGAGTGCCACAAGGATAGGTGCTTGGTTCTCTACTTTTTGTCATTTACATAAATGATTTGGATGTGAGCATAAGAGGTACAGTTAGTAAGTTTGCAGATGACACCAAAATTGGAGGTGTAGTAGACAACGAAGAAGGTCACCTCAGAGTACAACAGGATCTTGATCAGATAGGCCAATGGGCAGAGAAGTGGCAGATGGAGTTTAATTCAGATAAATGCGAGGTGCTGCATTTTGGGAAAGCAAATCTTAGCAGGACTTATACACTTAATGGTAAGGTCCTAGGGAGTGTTGCTGAACAAAGAGACCTTGGAGTGCAGGTTCATAGCTCCTTGAAAGTGGAGTCACAGGTAGATAGGATAGTGAAGAAGGCGTTTGGTATGCTTTCCTTTATTGGTCAGAGTATTGAATACAGGAGTTGGGAGGTCATGTTGCGGCTGTACAAGACATTGGTTACGCCACTGTTTGAATATTGTGTGCAATTCTGGGCTCCTTTCTATTAGAAAGATGTTGTGAAACTTGAAAGGGTTCAGAAAATTTTTACAAGGATGTTGCCAGGGTTGAACAATTTGAGCTATAGGGAGAGGCTGAACAGGCTCGGGCTGTTTTCCCTGGAGCGTAAGAGGTTGAGGGGTGACCTTACAGAGGTTTACAAAATCATGAGGGGCATGGATAGGATAAATAGACAAAGTCTTTTCCCTGGGGTCAGTGTGTGCAGAACTAGAGGGCATAGATTTAGGGTGAGAGGGGAAAGATATAAAAGAGACCTAAGGTGCAACTTTTTCACACAGAGGGTGGTACGTGTATGGAATGAGCTGCCAGAGGAAGTGGTGGAGGCTGGTACTATTGCAACATTTGGATGGTATATGAACAGGAAGGGTTTGGAGGGATATGGGCCGGATGCTGGCAGGTGGGACTTGATTGGGTTGGGATATCTGGTTGGCTTGGATGAGTTGGACCAAAGGGTCTGTTTCCATGCTGTACATCTTTATGACTGTACAACAGTATGACTCTCTATATGACATCAAGAAATGGTTCAGCGCAGTAAAGAACTATGGACCTTGAAAAGATCCCAGTTTTGATGATGACGACCTATTCTTCAGAAATGACCATACTCATAGCCCAGATATTCCTGTACCACCACAGTACTGTCATCTATCCGAAGATGTGGAACAATGCTAAGAAAGGACAAATCCATTTAGACCATTTACTGCACCACCTTTCTATTCTCAATTGTCAACCAAGTGATGGAAGTTGTTGTTGAATCTGCAGTCTAGCAGCATTTCTTGAACAATAATCTGCTTACCAAAGCACAATTTCATCAAGACCAATGAGATCCTGAGCTCATTGCAGCCTCCATCCAAACATAGACCAGAGATTGCAGAGATGGGTAATGAGAGTGACTGTTCTTCACTTCAAGGCAAATTTGTATCTTGGCATCAAAGAGTTGTCACAAAATGGAAGTCAACAGGAATCAGAAAAAAAGAAAATCTCCACTGGTGAGTCATATTTAGTACAAGAGAGATCGTTGAGGTGGGAGAATGAACATCACTGCAAGAGTTCCTCAAGGTAGTGTCCTAACCTTAATGATGTTTAATTACTTCATCAATGACCTTTACTCTTTGCAATATCAGAGAGGGGGGGCTCACTGATGATAGCCCAATGTTCACCACCACTCGTACCTACTCAGATACTGAAACAGTTCTTGTCGATATGCGACCAGATCTAGAAAAATCCAAGCTGAGGTTGACAATAGGCAAGAAGCATTCACATCACACAAATGCCAGCTAATGAACAGTTCCACCATGAGATAATCTAATCATAATCCCTTGACATTCAATGACATTGCCATCACTGAGGTCAGAAATGTAGATAGTCACTGATAATTACATAATGTTCAGTTAAATTGTCTCAGATATTTAAGCTGACTTTTACTGCATGCCTGAAGCCCTGGACAATAATTAAACTTGAAAATTCTAAGTGGCAAGCAACATTTGACCATAAACGTACCAGGCAGTGTCTGTCTCCAAAAAGAGAGGCCATCATAGTAACTCATCCTGACTGGAGTGAAACTGAAGAGTTAAAGTTAGCTCATCAAGCTCAGGTTTGTTGGTATGATATGAAAATACTGAGTTTCGAGAGAAACTGATGTCCTGAGTGATGCTAGCTTTCAGTTAATTTGATTCAAAGCTCATGGTATAAAAAGAGGATCGGTTTGCTGGTCTCAGGGAAACATGCCAGTGAGAATCAGCAGCAATTGAGTTAAACTAATTTCAGACAAAAGGAAAAACTCACAAAGACTTATAAAGACTCAGTAATCATAACTTTCTCATCTACTAGTGGGAAAGGGTTTGTTCACCAAAAGGTTCATTTGTAGAATACTATATAAAGTTAAGGCTTTGATATCTGTCAACCTGTTTAAGGTCTCAGAAAAGTTAGTATTCAAAACTTTCATAGTGTTGTTTGTGCTGTGTGTGGGTCCAGGGGATTGAAGTTATGATGGTCAATGCCATTGACCAATCTATTCATGGAATTCACGCAAATTAAGTCACCTGAAACATCACCCAGAGACACTACCACTAAAATGTTGAAAAACTACTGCAATTGGTAGTCCTGGATGTCTCCTTTTGAAGTACAAATCAGTCTGAACCTGCCTGGCTGTCAAGATCTGATGATAGTAGGCCTTTCAGAAGGGTATGGCCCTCAGCATGGACCTGATTTTAGACTGTAAAGCACAAGGCAATATCACGCTAACTTAATCATTAACATGCATTATTTGATACCTCCTCGCTCCCATGAAGGCTGCATGCACACTGCACTGAGATACTAAGATCTGCAGGTTGGAGAAAGTTTTCAAAGCATTGAACATTTCATTGATTTTGACCAATCTGTGTGCAAATGAATTAACCCCCTGTCCCTTTCTCCACAGACACAATCTGAACCTTTGAGTATTTCCAATATTTTCTGCTTTTGTTTTAGATTTCCAGCAATCATGATCATTTCACTTTTGATTGAGTTAGGAAATGTCTGCGTGTTCTTGATTTTGTTAGCATTTAAAGCAAACACTGTACCAGAGTGAAGTGAGAGGTAACGTCCCACAGTGATTCTTCCTTGCTTAGGATTGCGCAACGACTTTATTCTAAATATAAAATAGGTTGACACCAATGAAACGGATAATAATCTTTTATAGACATAAAATGGCAGCAAAGAAGCCCTTTTTTTACACAATGCAATGAGCAAAATGGTCTAAAAAAACCCCAAACAAATTGCAGATGCTGGAAAACAGAAACAAAAGCCAAACATTCTGGAAAAGCACAGCTGACTTGGGAGCATATATGCAGAAAGAGCAGAGTATAGTACAACCTCGATTATCCAAACGAGACGGGTAGGGAGTATTTTGCTTGGGTAACCGATCGTTCGGATAACTGGTCTTATCATAAACATGGTGGCTCAGTGGTTAGCACTGCTGCCTCACAGCGCCAGAGACCTGGGTTCAATTCCCGCCTCGGGCAACTGTCTGTGTGGAGTTTGCACGTTCTCCCCGTGTCCGTGTGGGTTTCCTCCGGGTGCTCCGGTTTCCTCCCACAATCACAAAGATGTGTAGGTCAGGTGAATTGGCCTTGCTAAATTGCCCGTAGTGTTAGGTGTATTAGTCAGGGGTAAATGTAGGGAAATGGGTCTGGGTGGGTTGCTCTTTGGAGGGTCAGTGTGGACTTGTTGGGCTAAAGGACCTGTTTCCACACTGTAGGGAATCTTAAAAAAAACAAAAAATATGAGCAGTAATTTATGAGTGTCGGTTATCCAACAATGCAAGCCACAATGCCGTTTAACTGAACACTGAGTTGCCCAATACCGTTTTTATGGGACCTTGAGATCTTGTTCAGATAATCCAAAATTTGGTTAATTGATGTTCAGATAATCGAGATTGTATTGTAAGTGTTCTGGGTCCTGTAATCCTTCTTCAGAACAGAATCTGGGCTGTCTGTTTGAAAACGGGGGGGTGGGGGGTGGTCACTGGAGATTAAACTCCTGGCCCTCTGTACCATCTCTGTATCACCTCTATTAACCTCATTCCTATTCACAAATGTTGATACATTTGTAAGATGTGCAGTTCTAAGATACCAATTTCCTATTCCTTTATACTGCTATATTAGCAAAGCAGTTTAGAATTTCATCTGAAATAATTTCTTGCAACCAGCAGGCACATCTAATGAGCACTATTTATTAAGATTTATTCTATGTACAAAGTATGAAACAAGAATCTGAGAAAAATAGGGCACTTCAAAATATACTGACTGACATTTTGCAACCCTGCATGTTACAGTGTGAGATAGATCAACAATTTGTCATTCATTTTCTTACCATTGTTTAAGATTCACCTTTTAAAATCTATTGTCAAACCCTTTCCATTAACCTCTACCTTAGAATTGACAAATGCTCTTGACATCTATTAGTGCTTTGCCCCTATTTAAAACAAAAAATATGTTTTAGCAGATAGACTTTTATTTGAATTAAAATATTTCTTATCAAAATAAGTTTATCAACATATACAAAAAAACTAACTTGCTTGTACTTAATTGTTAGTTATGAGGCAAAAAGCGAAGATGAAGAACTTCAAAGCGACATTGACAAGTTGGTGGACTGGGTGGACAGCTGGTGGATGAAATGCAAAACAGAGAAATGTGAGGTGATATATTTTGGTACAATGAACACAGTATAAAATGGAGGGTACTATTCTGAAAGGCATAGAGGAGCAGCAAGTCCAGAATATTTACATAAAACAAAAACAAAAAGTCGTGGGGAAACTCAGCAGATCTGTCAGCATCTGTGGACAGATGATTCTAGTCCAGTGATCATGCATTCTGAAAAAGTGTCAGTGAGTCCGTAATATTAATTCTGATTGTCTCTCAGAGATGCTGCCAGAATTGTTGAGTCTTCACTAGCACTTTCTGTTTATTGTTTCAGATTTCCAGCATCCGCGGTACTTTATTTTTAGAATATGCAATAAATCATAAAAGTGGCAGGAAAGGTACAGAGCTGTTAACGAAGCATACAAGATTCTCGGCTTCATTATTACGGCCATAGACTGCAAGAGCAGGGAGATTGTGATGAATCAGTACAGGACACAAGTTAGATGTTAGCTGCAATATTGTGCACAGTTCTGAGTTTCACACCATGGGAAGGATGTGAGTGCATTGGAGAGAGTAGAGAAAAAGCTCATGAGAATGGGAAAAGGCTCTTCAATTATGAGGAAAGTTTGGAGAAGTTGGGACAGTTTGTTTGAGAAGAGAAGGATAAGAGGAGATTTGGTAGAATTTTTCAAAATAATGAGACGCCTGGACAAAGTAGATAGAGAGAAACTGTTCCCATTCTCAAAAGTATTGAGAACCAGGGGACATGGTGAAATATGAGGAAATAAAAAATATATTTTGCACACAGCCACTGGCCCAGGTTTGCAATGCACTGCTCGCAGATGTGGAGGATGCAGCTTTGACAAAAAAGTTCAAAAGGGAATTGGACAATTGTTATTAAATAAAGTGCAGGGTCGTGGGGAAAACAGAAAACAGACACTGAGAATGGTTTGAAAGCCGATGCAGAGACATTGGGCTGAATGGCTTCCTTCTGCCCGATAGCAGCTCTGTAACTCTATGAGGACAATTTCTTTTCTTTCAGAGCCTGATTCATACATGGAAACTCCTTTCTCAGCAAACAGTGAAGCAGAATCATTGAATTTATTTGTGATGGAGTTAGATATATTCTTGATAGAAAGGAGGGTCAAATGTTCAGACAAGAAAGTGGAGTTTAAGCTGTGATATTATTGAATGGTGGAAAAGGTTCAAAGAACTAAATTGGCTACTCTTGCTTCTTCGTTCTTTTCTATCTTCTTTTATGTAGCATTGAGTCTACCCTTTACTGTAGTGAACTTGTTTTTTTTAATGAAATGTCAAATCATTTCTTTTGGTGGGTGGTGAGGTAGTGGTTGTGGGGGTGTAGGGGTGTGGGGTGTTGAGGTGTGGGGGTAGCAGGTTGCATGCGCATGTGGTTTGATAGAATGATGCTGTATTCTGCTAAACGACTTTTTTTTTGCTAGCTTTACCTCATATTGCCAGGGATGGAAATGTGTTGCTGGAGAAGCGCAGCAGGTCAGGCAGCATCTAGGGAACAGGAGAATCGACGTTTCGGGCATTAGCCCTTCTTCAGGATGCTGCCTGACCTGCTGCGCTTCTCCAGCAACACATTTCCATCTCTGATCTCCAGCATCTGCAGACCTCATTTTCTCCTCATATTGCCAGGGCAGAATTGTAAAGGCACACAATGGAAGTAGATTATCCAATTTGAATGCTATTAGATTAAAAGGCATTGACAGTATTGATACAAAATTAGGTTATGAAAGGAAAGCAGTGCACAGCATTGACATTCCTGATGAAGGGCTTATGCCTGAAACGTCGATTCTCCTGCTCCTCGGATGCTGCCTGACTGGCTGTGCTTTTCCAGCACCACAGTCTTGACAGCATTGAAATGCCCAGCACGGAGCAAAGTATACGGTGGCAGTCCTGTAGAGTCAGTAGTGAAATCAGTGCATTTTTCGATAAATAGTAATCATCTGGACTTGGGTTTGCTGGACCCAATTGCAGCATTTGCTGATGACATTAAACTCAGAAATGCAATAAACAGTGAGGATTCCAGTTATAAACTTTGCATGGTCAAAGTGAAATGGGAAAACATGACAGATGAAATTTAGCACAGGCAAAAGTGAAGTGACCCATTTTGTTAGGTTGAACATAAAAACATAGGAACGGGAGTAAACAAAAGTGAAGACTGCAAATGCTGGAGGTCAGGGTTGAAATGTGTGGTGCTGGAAATGCATAGCAAGTCAGGCAGCATCCAAGGAGCAGGAGAGTCGACGTTTCGAGCATAAGCCCTTCATCAGGGAGGGCCACACTTTTCAATACAGGAAGAGGAGGAACCCATTCAGCCCCTTTAACCAGTTCCATTATTCAGTGGGACCATGTCTAATCTATGTCCTAACTCCATATCCCAGCCTTTGACCCGTATCACTTAATAACTTTGCTTAGCAAAGCTCTATCTCAGATTTAAAACAAACACCTGATCCAAAAGTTATTGCCATTTATGCAGGAGAGATCCAAACATCTATTACCCTTTGTGCAAAGAAATGCTTCCTAACATTTCTCGAATGGTTGGGCCTTAATTCTCAGACTATGCCCTCTAGTTCTAAAATCTCCAACCAGAGGAAATATTTTATTCTTATATACCTGTCTTTTCCTATTAATATCCTGAAGATTCAGTTTGGGTTACTCTTCACTATCAAAATTCTACAGAAAACAAGACTAATTTGTATGATCTCTCCTCATAGTTTAACTCCTCAAGTCCAACTATTATTCTTGTAAACCTACGTTGTACAGCCCCCAAGGCTAATCTATCCTTCCCAAGGTGTGATGCCTTGGTCGGCTCACAATGGGTTTTACAATGGTTGGGTCTAATTGCAGGGTTACACTTTCTTTCCTGTCATAATTTTAAGGCTTCAGGGCCCTTACTTTGAACGAGTCTTCCCACTGAAGTCTTGAAAACAAAAAGTGTTTATTGTGTTAAGCATGTGGATTACCTGCACAAATCTTTAAATATGGCAGTATAAGATGAAAAGGGCTTCTAAAGCATTTACGATGCTTGCCTTTATAAATTTAGGCATCAAAATCAATGGAAAAACAGTTACATTAAATCTTTAAAAAAAAACATGTTTTAAATTGAAGAAATGTGGCCAGTTTTGGGTATAACACTTGCAGAAGGATGTCAAGGATTTGAGCAATAGGGAGAGGTTGAACAGGCTAGGGCTCTTTTCCCTGGAGCATCGGAGGCTGAGGTTTACAAAATCATGAGGGGCATGGATAGGGTAAATAGGCAAGGTCTTTTTCCTGGAGTGGGGGAGTCCAGAACTAGAGGGCATAGGTTTAGGGTGAGAGGGGAAAGGTATAAAATGGACCTAAGTGGCAACTTTTTCACGCAGAGGGTGGTATGTGTATGGAATGGGCTGCCAGAGGAAGTGGTGGAGGCTAGTACAATTACAGCATTTAAAAGGCATCTGAATAGAAAGGGTTTGGAGGAATATGGCCAGGTGCTGGCAGGTGGGATCAGATTGGGTTGGGATATCTCGTCGGCGTGGATGAGTTGGACCAAAGGGTCTGTTTCTGTGCTGTACATCTCTATGATTCTATAACTCTAAGACCTTACATGGTATGCAAATGAGGGTTTCAAAAATGGTGTCAGAGATAAAAGATATTGAGAGAAGAGAGAAATTGGAGTTGTTTTCTTTGGAGTACAGAAAGTTGAGGTTCAATTTATTAAAAGTGATTAAAATCTTTAAGACATTCAGAGAGTAAAAGGAAGAGAATGTAGTTCCAGTGACAAAGTAACCAAAGGGCTTAGGTTCAAGATGAGGCAAACAAACTGACATGGCCAACTGTTATATGATTCCAAAGCACTGCCTGAAACAAAAAATGGAAGCAACTTCAGTAATAACTTTCAAAAGAGAATTAGATAAATTCTTGAAAAGAAAGGATTTTACTGAGCTATAGGATAAGAACAGGGGGCTGCAGCTCATAGGATGAATCTTTCAAAGAGCTGGCACAAGCATGATGGGCTAAATGGTCTCCTTCTTTGTTCTATGATTCTAAGATTTCAAATGAATAAACTTATAGGATTGCTAGGGCCTTAACGTGTACTCACAAATCAGAGGATGCTATGATTTCAAGGCTTCAACTAAAAGCCTGAGCATAGTAAATGTAATTCTCAACACAGCAGCACCTCCATTCTCTATGGCTCCAGCAATGACTGCCCAAGAAGCAGAACATAGGCTGGCCCTCGAGGAGTTGGGACTTGAGGGAAATGAAGGCCACCTGTTTTGGAAAATCATGTACCAGAGTCAGAACTTGATACCCACCCCATCAGTCTTCTATTAGTGTGATTTCAGTGGGAAGAATCATTTGGACTAATAGCCTTGCACCCACAGAAGCATGATGAAAACAAAGTAAGTGAACAGGCATTACTTGACAACAAAGACTATATCATTGACTGATTATTGTGGATTATTAGGGGGTGATTGCTAGAAATTGATAATTATTCAATTTCTGCTTTTCTACTGTAGATAAACAGAGAAAGAGTGAATGCACACAGAAGATCTGGCAAAATTTCTTCCAATTAGCAGATCAATGGCTTTCTTCAAGAGAAAAGGACATCCATTCAAATGTCAATTTCACTGATTTCATGGCTTTAACCCATTCACCTGAAATCTTCAAACATCAAGAAATATATAATCTACTCCTTACACAAGCAAGTTTGTTTTATTATACAAGGAGACTTCTTATTTTTTAAGACAAGTAACATTGTCAAAGTCATGTTTCTAGAAGGTTTTCCCAAATGGTAATATACTGAGAAATGTTGATGTACTGGGGGATCTGGGTGGCCTATTACACCAAGCAACAAATGGAAACATACAGGTCAGCAAACAATTAGGAAGGCAAATCATACATTAGCCTTAATTGCAAGAGGATTGAGTTCAGAGGTGGTATGTCTTGCTGCAGTTGTAAAGTCTTCGAGGAGAAAGTGAGGTCTGCAGATGCTGGAGATCAAAGTTGAAACTTTATTGCTGGAACAGCACAGCAGGTCAGGCAGCATCCAGGGAACAGGAGATTCGACGTTTCGGGCACAGGCCCTTCTTCAGGAAGAAGGGCCTTCTCCTGAAGAAGGGCCTGTGCCCGAAACGTCGAATCTCCTGTTCCCTGGATGCTGCCTGACTTGCTGTGCTGTTCCAACAATAAAGTTTCAGCAGTTGTAAAGTGTCTTGGTGAGACCACAACTGGAGTACTGGGTACAGTTTTGGTCACCCTATCTAAGAGAGGACACAGTTGCAAAAAAGGAATGGCAGCAGAGATTCCTAGGCTGACATCAGGGATGGCTGGACTGTTGTACAAGGACTGTTGACTGAACCTGTATTCACTCGAGTTTATAATAAGAGGCAATCTGATTAAAAGATATACCATTCTAACCTGACAAGATAGTCTAAATACAGGAGGATCATTTCCCTAAGAGTTGAGGGCCACAGTCTCAGGATACGGAATAGGCAATTAAGACTGAGATGAGTGACTGCTGTGTATGCTGCGGGCAAAAGAGAGCAGGAGTGAGATTGACATGACATGCTGGCATACAGCAATGTGTCCACCACCTTGACTGATAACTGCTGACAACCAAGACAATCTGCCTGGCTTTGTCCCTGTGCTAAAAGGCAAGCAAGCCAAAAATATGGTGAAGCTTTAAACTCTGGGTGAGGGGACAAAACACAACAAAGATAAAACAAGGTAGGGATACTGTGAGTGTCAAAGTAAGTGCAAAGAGAGTGAGCACTAAGCAAGAAAGCAAAGATCCTTCAGATGTAGACTACTTGACACCAGGTGTCTGTCCTGAACACAAACTATTCTGGCAGCAGCATTAGTTTTGATTTTCTCATAGCATGTGGGCATCGCTCTCAGGGCCAGCAATTATTGCCTACATGATGATGAGTTGTCATTTTGAACTGCTGCAGTACATGTGCTGTAATTAAGCCCACAATGCCCTGAAGAAGGAAATTCCAGGAGTTTGATCTAGTAACATTGAAGGAATGGCGATATCTTTCCAAGTCAGGGTGGTGAGTGGCTTGGAGAGGAACTTGCAGGTGGTGGTGTCCCCATGTACCTGTTGCCCTTGTCCTTCTTGATGGAAGAGGTCATGGGTGTGGAAGGTACTGTTTAAGGATCTTGAGTGAATTTCTGCTCCTGGCATGCCCTCCTGCATTCTCCATTAAACCACAATCTTCTGACCTGAAGGTGCTGTTAGAGTGCGGATTTGCCGGGCCACGAGGTTACAGATTGTGCTGCAGTACCATTCTGCTACTGTTGATGGCCCACAGTGCCATCAACAGTATCCTCATGGATACCCAGTCTTCAGTTGCTAGATCTGTTCAAAATCTATCCCATTTAGTCATGATTTGGAGATGGCGGTATTGGACTGGGGTGTACAAAATTAAAAATCATACAACTCAACATTATAGTCCAACAGGTTTATTTGGAAGCACTAGCTTTTAGGCCGCTGCTCCTTCATCAAATGTTTGTGGAGAATAAGATTATAAAACACAGAATTGATAGCAAAAGTTTACAGTGTAATGTAATAGAAATTATACATTGTAAAAGACCTGGATTGTTTGTTAAGCCTCTTATTTTTAGAATGACCATGTTGGTTTCAGTTCTTTCATATGTAACTCGCAAAACTTTTTAAAAATTTACATTCTCAAGTGTCATGTCAGTCCAGATAATGTATTGAAGGTGAAAGCTTCCCTCTCTGAGGCTGTCTGTGCCACAATTCTAATCTAAAATATGGATTTACAGAATCTTACATGGATTCATGCAGTTTTTGAGCAAAGTAAAATGTAATTCTGCAAGTACAAATTCACACCACAAACTTATATGTATATTTGTGCAGGTGGGTGTATGTGTGTGTGGGTGGGAGGGCAGGGGTTATGTGTCTGTGAGAGATTATGTGTATGTGTGTGAGTGTGAGTGTAAAGGGCACAGACAGCCCCACAGAGGGAAGCTCACACCTTCAACACATTATCTGGGCCAACGTGACACCATTTGTTAAAGTCCACTTGAGAATGTAACTTTTTTAGAAAAGTTTTGCAATTTACATGTGAAAGAACTGAAACCAACATGGTCATTCCAAAAGATGAGAGACTTAACAAACAATCCAGGTCTTTTTCAATATATAATTTCAGTTATGTCACATTGTAAACTTTTGTTATAAATTCTGTGTCTTACAATCTTATTCACCACAACCACTTGATGAAGGAGCAGTGCTCTGAAAGCTAGTGCTTCCACATAAACCTGTTGGACTGTAACCTAGTGTTATGTGATTTTTACCTTTGTCTCATTTAGCACAGTGGCAACACCACACAACACAATGGAGAGTATCCTCAATGTGAAGGCGGGACTTTGTCTCCATAAGGACTGTGGGTTGGTCACTCTTATCAATACTGTCATGGACAGATGCATCTGCAATCTGCAGATTAGTAAGGATGAGGTCAAGAATTTTTTTTTTCACCATTTGCCACCCTTTAAGACCTGACCAGCTCAATCAGTCATGCTACTGCTGCTGATGGTGCTGCTGCACTCCAGGTGATGGTCGTTGAAGTCTCCCTCCTCATGTACATTTTGCATCTTTGCTACCCTTAGTGCTTCCTCGAAGAGTTGTTCAACATGGAGGAGTATGGATTCTTTGGCAAAGGGAGGACAGTACATGGTAATCAGCAGGAGGATTCCTTGCACATCTTTAACCTGAAGCCATGAGACCACGTGGGGTCCAGATTCAATGTTGAGGACTCCCAGTGAAGCTCCTTCCTGACTGTATACCTTTGTGCCGCCACCACTGCTGGGTATTTCCTGCAGGTGGGACAGGACAAATCCAGAAATGATGATGGTAGTGAGGTCTGAAACATTGTCTATAGGGTATGATTCTATGAGTACAACTATGTCAGGTATTAGTGAACCTGCTGGATCCATTCCCCGACAATCAACAATGATTTCATGGTCATCATTAGACTCTTAATTCCATACATTTGTTAATGGAATTCAAATTCCACCATCTGATAGTGTGGGATTCAAACTCAGGTCACAGCAGCATTAGCTGAATTCCTGAATTAATGGTCTAGCCGTAATACCCAGTTGGTTAGCACTTCCCTTTCAAAGACATTTCCATTATAAATGTTGATGCAATTCAATGTGTAACATTAAAGTGCAGAACTGTTTGGGAAGTTAGAGAAGAAATTTGTATCATCCACAGCCATGGGTGAGGTGTCCGGAGGACAAGATGTTGTTGTGTTGTTAATTTAATTAAGAAAGGCTGTAATGAGAAGTGTGGGAATTACAGACCTGTGAGTTTGACATCAGTTGTGGGTAGGTATTTGGAGGGATTCTGAAAGATAGGATTTACATAAATTGAGAAACAAGGACTGATTAGGGATAGTCAGCATGGCTTTCTGTGTGTGAAATTGTGCCCCTCAAACTTGATTGAGTTTTTTGAGGATGTGACCAAACGACTGAAGAGGTCAGAGTGGTAGACGTGTCCACATGGACTTTAGTGAAGTCCATTAAGGTTTTACATACTTGAATAATTAATACATTTCGATCACATATGATTCAGGAAGAGCTTGCCAATTAGGTATCTAATTGGCTTGATGGAGATGAGTACGGTGGTGGGGGGTTGTTTTTCAGATTGGAGGCCTATGACCAGTGGTGTTTCACAGAGATCGGTGCTGGGTCCACTTTCATTTGTAATTTTTATAAATGATTTGGATGACAATTTAAGAGGCATGGTTAGTAAGTTTGCAAATGACATCAAAATTGGTGGCATTGTTGATATTGAAGAAGGCTATCTAAGACTAGAAAGGGATCTTGATCAATTAGGCCAATGGGCTGAAGAGTGGCAGAAGAAGTTTAATTTGGATAAATGCAAGGTATTGTATTTTGGTAAAACAAATAAAGACAGAATTATGCAGTTAATGCTTGGGCCCTGCTTTGTGTTCTCGAACATAGAGCCCTAAGGGTTCAGGTACATAGTTCTTTGAAAGTTGCATCTCAGGTAGACAGGGTGGTTAAGAAGGCATTTAGCATGCTTGCCTTCCTTGCTCAGACCATTGTGTATCGGAGTTGGGACATCATGTCCCGGTTGAAAGGATATTGTTGAGGCCAGATTTGGAGTACTGTGTACAATTCTAGTTGTCCTGCTATAGGAAGGATTATTAAATTGAAGAGAATTCAGAAAAGATTTACTAGGATGTTTCCTGGATTGGAGGATTTGAGTTATAAGGATAGGTTAGATAGGCTGGGGCTTTTTTCATTGAAGCGTAGGAGATTCAGGGGTAACCTTATAGAGGCGTATAAACCATAAGAGACATAAGGTGACTCGCAAAGGTCTTTTCTGGCAGGTGGATGAGTTCAAAACAAGGGGCCAAATTTGTAAGGTGAGAGAAGAAAGATTTAAAAAGTACCTGAAAAGAAACTTTTTCACACAGAGAGTGGTTCATATGTGGAAAGAATTGCCAGAGAATGTGGTGGATGCAGATACAGTTGCAACATTTAAAAGATATTTGGATAGGTACATAAATAGGAAAGGTTAAGAGGGATAATGGGCCAAAGTCAGGCAAGTGGAAGTAGTTTAGTCTGGGAACATGGTCAGCATGGATTGGTCCAAAGGGTCTGTTTCCATTTTGTATAACTCTATGACTTTGTAATTCTATGTCAATAATCAGATGACTGTCAGCAAATTTGGACGCTCTCTCTCTCCTCCATCTCTAAGGCAATTCTTCCGACACTACAAGCATGACAGTAAGTCCTCGATGATGGCATTGTGCTGGGATTCAAACATGGTGGAGATGATGAAAGTCCTAGGAGTCCTGGCAGCAGTGAGTACATCCACCACTGGTGAGAATAAAACCATCCACGAGCAGTATGTCGGAGGTGCGTATATTATGTTCTGAGCATTGTAGACCCACAAGAGATCACAGAAAAAAACACTACATGAATCGGCCCCAAAATGGACACAAAGCTAATTTGTGGGCAAAGGAATCGTTACATTTCCATTTGGAATACAAATTGAGGAGATACCTATTTTAAATTTCCATTGGTTACTCTATCACCCAGCTTGTATTGATTTATGATGATATATTAACATTCATAATGCAGACTGACATCTCAGTGATTGATCCCAATGGTTTTTGGGATCAAAGCATAAAGGACGCAATTGCATTGGATTTCCAATAGGCAAATTGTATTTTCCTTAGAGTCTGAATCACACTCTGATAAAGCTAGTTCAGCCAATGATGGTCAATCTATTGTTTGGAAGAAGCTTTGCGGAATTATTACCTTTTGTTTAAAGCAAAATGTATGTACAGCTTGGGGTAGCATGTTGTACTGCTGATCTCATCTATCATTGCCAGCATCCTACAGGGTCAAAGGCATGTTCTGAGGGAATTTTAACGCTGGGAATCAGTGTCTGTATTAGTAATTCATGTCCAGTTGATACGAGCTGTCATCTAAATTATTCAGATAATGATTCAAATTTTGTACAGACTGAATGCTCAATTGATGAAAGAGCAGAATTTCAAAAGCTTGTGAAAAATTTCAACAGCAAATCAAGGGCTGGAAGAGGGGAAAATACATTAGAATAAAGGGTAGTCCAAAAATAGGAGGGATCAGAGGAGCAATGCTAATAAGGCTCAGACAAGCTTTGAGTACATCTGCATAGATTCATGGAGCATGACAAATAAGGCTGACAAGCTAGAGGTAAAAGTTGCCACATGAGGTTATGTTGGTATAGTAATGACAGAGACCAGGGTTTAAAACAGACAGGAATAGGAATTGAACAATGCTGGTTGCGATGCATTCAAGATGAAATATGAAAGGAATAGGGGATATGACAGAATTGATTAAAGATAATATTCAGAGTTACATTAGCCCCTCAAGGGGTGGAAGTAGAGTTCAGAGTCTGGTTGAATTGCAGGGAATTGTGTTGGAAAATTCTCTGACTACAGCCCTAGCTCTGGAATATTTTCTCTGCTGCCAAACTGTGATTTGGATCAGTCGACTGTAAATGAAATGTAATTTTCATAGCCACAGCATTGTCCTGGAGAGGTGTCCCTTTTAACAAAGCTCCTGAGGTCTCCTGTGTCCACTCCTTACAGTTGCACTACTGAGTTCCCTGCCCAGTTAATATATTGGCCACCAATGCCATATTGGATTTGAAATGTTGACATTATTTCTGTCTCCACAGATGCTGTCAGACCTGCTGAATCTCCCTGGCTTTTTCTGCTTTTATTGCATTAGGCCAGCTAGGAGGCTGCCTACAGCAGTTTTGATTTGCTGGTCTTGCCCCTGACAGGTCTCAGCTCAGTCTCGGTTTTTGGCCTGGATGTTGGCACTGTCTCTGAGACCTGCAGCAAAATTCAGGAACTGCTCTGAAAGGGGCTGATATTCTTAAGCATTCTGAGTTTGTTAGGATGGAGAAGCAATTGTACATTATAGACCAGAATTTTATATTTTCCTGATTGGAAGGTGTGGGGTTGTTTCTATAATAAAGTAAATGGGAAGTTCAGGAAGGGAATTTCCGGAAAGTGTGCAGGAGAAGTTTATTAATCAATCTGCAATTCCTAGAAATGTATAACAAGGAGAAAATCCATTCAGCACATTTTGTGTTCTGGATGATAAACAACTGTCCAGACGTATTTCACTTTCCAGTTCTTGGTTTCTAGCTTTGCATAGCAGCACCTCAACTTATCATGCGAGTAATTTTTTTTTAATGTCATGTGGAGGTCGGCCTCTAACACCCTCTCAGGCTACAAGTTCCCAAACTCCTCCACCCTCCCTCAATAAATTTGTATTGCTGACCGTCTTTTGATTGATTCATCTTTCCAGATAGAGATTTATCCTGAAACTCAGACTTTTTTTTCAACAATTTTCTTAGCAAAGATGTGGGGCTGACCAGTCTGTAATAAATGAGTCTACTCCTTTTCCTCTTTTCCCAATTAAGCATGGTATAACATTGGCTGTCCCTTTAGTCCACTGGCACCAGACCACTACCATTGGCACCGCCACTAATAATCCAGCTCAAAAAGGAATAAATGCTGAGTTGTTTTTATTCACTTGTGATACATGGGCATCATTTCTCTCGTTGCGCTTGGAAAGGTGATGGTGAGCTGTCTTCTTTAACTGCTACAGTCCATGTGCTGTAGGCATAGCCACCATGTTGCTAGGGAAGGAAATTCAGGGTGCTATTCCAATGACAATGAACAAATGGGGGCATATTTCCAAGACAGAATGGTGAGTGGCTTGGAGGGGAAGTTGCAGTTGTTGGTATTCCCATGGATCTACTGCCTTATCCTTTTAAATGAAAGTGGACGTCAGCTAAAGGGTGCAGCCTAAGGATCTTTGGTGAATTTCTGCAGTGCACCTTGTAGATGGTACATACTGCTTCTACTGAGTATCTGTAGTGGAGAGAGTGGATGTTTACAGATCTGGTACCAATCAAGAGGATTGCTTTATCTGGATGGTATCAAGCCTTTTCAGTGTTCTTGGAGCTGCACCTATCCAGGCAGTGGTGAGTATTCCATCATATTCCTGACCTGTGTCTGGTGGATGGTGGACAAGGGTTTAGCAGAGTCAAAAGGTGAGCTACTTGCTGCAAGGTTCTTAGCCGGAGTGCAGGAGGCCATTCAGCCCATCGAGCCTGCACCGCCATTCAATATAATCATGGCTGATCATTCCTAATCAGTATCCTGTTCCTGCCTTATCTCCATAACCCTTGATTCCACTATCTTTGAGAGCTCTATCCAACTCTTTCTTAAATGAATCCAGAGTGTGGGCCTCCACTGCCCCCTGTGGCAGAGCATTCCACACAGCCACCAGTCTCTGGGTGAAGAAGTTTCTCCTGAGCTCTGTCCTAAATGGTCTATCCCGTATTTTTAAGCTGTGTCCTCTGGTTCGGCACTTACCCATCAGTGGAAATATGTTTCCTACTGCCAGTGTGTCCAATCCTTTCATAATCTTATACGTCTTAATCAGATCCCCTCTCAATCTTCGAAACTCAAGGGTATACAAGCCCAGTTGCTGCAGTCTTTCAGCGTAAGGTAGTCCCGCCATTCCAGGAATTGATCTCGTGAACCTACGCTGCACTCCCTCCATAGCCAGAATGTCTTTTCTCAAATTTGGAGACCAGAACTGCACACAGTACTCCAGGTGTGGTCTCACCAGGGCCCTGTACAGCTGCAGAAGCACCTCTTTGCTTCAATACTCAATTCCTCTTGTTATGAAGGCCAGCATGCTATTAGCCTTCTTCACTACCTGCTGTACCTGCATGCTTGTGTTTATATGTTTGTCCTGGATGGGGTTCCTGGGGTTTGTGCTTATGTAATTTCCTGTTCGTTTTCTGAGGGGTGATAGATGGTATCTAGATCGATATGTTTGTTTATGACTTTGTGGTTGGAGTGCCAGGCCTCTAGGAATTCCCTGGCATGTCTTTGCTTAGCCTGTCCCAGGATAGATGTGTTGTCCCAGTCGAAATGGTGGGTTTTTTCATCCGTGTGTAGGGCTACGAGGGAGAGAGGGTTGTGTCTTTTTGTGGCTAGCTGGTGTTCATGTATCCTGGTGACTAACTTTCTTCCTGTTTGTCCTACGTATGTTTGTGGCAGTCCTTGCATGGAATTTTGTGGATGACGTTGGTTTTGTCCATGGGTTGTACTGGGTCTTTTACATTTGTTGGTTTTTGTTTGAGAGTGTTGGTGGGTTTGTGTGCTACTGGGATTCCGAGGGGTCTTATTAGCCTGGCTGTCATTTCTGAAACTTCTTTGATGTATGGTAAGGTGGTTAGGGTTTCTGGTTGTGTTTGGTCTGCTTGTCGTGGTTTGTTCTTGAGGAATCTGCGGACTGTATTTTTTGAGTATCCGTTCATCTTGAATACGTTGTATAGGTGGTTCTCCTCTGTTTTCCGAAGTTTGTCTGTGCTGCAGTGTGTGGTGGATCATTGGATTAGTGTTCTGATACAGCTTTGTTTATGTGTGTTGGGATGGTTGCTGGTTGCTTGCATAAAGTTCACCAAGGAGGAAGAAATCAACAGCAAACTTGCATTCCTGGATGTCACAGTTGAAAGAAAGAACAATGGAGAACTACAAACCTGCGTATACAGAAAACTGATAAACACTGACCAAATACTTAACTACACCAGCAAACCAACAGCCACGCTCAGACAACAACTCACCAGAACGAAGGACCCGATACCCAACATGAGCAAAACTAATGTAGTGTACAAAATACCATGCAAGGACTGCACAAAACACTATATAGGACAAACAGGAAGACAGCTAACAATCCGCATACACGAACACCAACTAGCCACGAAACAACACGACCTGCTATCCTTAGTAGCCACACACGCAGACAACAAGCAACATGAATTCGACTGGGACAACACTACTATCATAGGGCAAGCCAGACAGAGAACAGCCAGGGAATTCCGAGAGGCATGGCATTCATCCACAAACTGCATCAAACTGCATCAACAAACACATCCAATATACCAACCACTACAGCGGACAGCTGAAACTGACAACCGGAAGCGGCAGGGACAGACCACTATAAACACCGGAGGAAACATCAAAGAAGTGCTTCGCAGGAGGCTCTCAAGCACTGATGATGTTGCCTAGCCAGGGGACAAAACGTTTGCAACAAAAACTTCCAGCTCGGCGAACAGAACCACAGCATAATTAGTAAGTCTGCAGATAACGCAAAAGTTGATTTGTTAATAGTGAAGAGGTTGGTCTAAGGCTACAATCTGATATTGATCAGCTGGTAAATTGAGCAGAGCAATGGCAAATGGAATTTAATCCTGATCAATGTGAAGTGATGCATTTTGGGAAGGTCTAACAAGGGAAGAATACACACAATGAATGTTAAATCTCGAGGGAGTATTGAGGAACAAATGGATCTTGACGTACAAGTCTATAGATCCCTGAAGACATCAGCACAGGTAGATAAGGTGGTAAAGAAAGCACACGGGATGCTTGAACTCATTAGCTGGGCATCGAGTATAGGAGCAAAGAAGTCCTATTACAACTTTATAAAACATTGGTTAGGCAACAGATTGAATACATTGGTTAGGCAATAGATTGAATACTGTGTGCAGTTCTGATTGCCATACTATCAGAAGGAGGTGATTGCACTGGAGAGGGGCAGAGGAGATTCACCAGGACTTTGCCTGGGATAAAAAAGAGGAGAGAGTAGATAGGGTAGATTTATTTTCTTTGGAGCAGAGGAGGCTGAGGAGAGATCTGATTATGGTATGCAAAATTATCAGAATGTAGATAGAGAAGATCATGAGAACCTTTTCCCCATGGCAGATGTGTTGAAGACCAGAGGACATAAGTTTAAGGTGAGGGCTAAAGGGTTTAGAGGAGATCTGAGGAAAATTATGTTCACCCAGAGGCTAGTGGAAATGTGGAACATGCTGCCTGAGAGGGTGAAGAAGGCAGGTACTCTAAGAAATAACATTTCAGAAGCATCTGAATGAGCACTTAAATGGGACAAGTACAGGCAAATGGGATTTGTGCAGTTTGGTATTTGTTGGTCAGCGTAGACTTGGTGGGTTGAAAGACTTGCTGCATGACATGATTACTCATTCTCATATTCTCAACTCCTCATATATTATCGACACTGGTACCAGCATACATTGGAATATAGAAATCATAGCATCCCCTACAATGTGAAAGCAGGCCTTTTGGCCCATCAGGTCCACACCAACCCTCAGAAAAGCATCCCACTAAGCTCACCCCACCCCCTGCCCCCACCCTCTGTCCCCTTAACTCTGCATTTCCCATGGCTAATCCACGTCATCTGCACATCCCTGGACACTGTAGGCAATTTAGCATGGCCATTCCACCTAACCCAAGGAAACTCACGCAGGCACGGGGAGAATATGCAAACTCCAGACAGGCAGTCATGGATGGAACTGAACCGGGTCCCTGGCACTGTCAGGTAGTAGTGTTAATCCCTGAGCCAACATGCCGTCTGTGTGGAAGTAAGTGGTTTAAACCCAAGAGGCAGTATAAGAATTCAGTTTGATTTGCAACGTATCTTAATCCAGTCACCTTGATTCTGTATTTCTTAATAATGTTATCTTACATAATAAAGTGAGGCTGGGAATAGATCAGAGCACAGCTGTGATTAAATTGTAAGTCTAAAACAAATGAATGTGGGAAAAAAGTACAAAGTGAAATTACAGGATCAGGAGTCACATGGGGTGTGTATACTGGTAAGTTCTTACTTTATTTTAAATTAATCCACTTTAAAGTAAGACAATAATGAATTAATTAGTCTAAAAATTAAAGCAAATTTGATCATTTCTCATATATTTACATCAGCATTCAACTAATTAATCATATATGTGTGTAGTTAAAAAGTAAGTCAAAAGGAATATAAACATGAAAGAATGCTGATTTTAACTGTAAATTAAATTCTGATTTTTAAAAATATTAGTGTAAAGATAAGCCTAGAAACTTCAGACCAGTCAGTTTAACCTCTGATGCAAATGTAATTCAGGTTAAAATTAATAGTCACTTCGATACATTAGTACAGACTGAATGAATCATATTAAAGGAAGTATATAAAAAATACAAATAAGAATGGTTTTTGGTGAGGTGTTCTCCACTATCAAATGGCTGCAATTATTAGGTGTTTGTGATAAAGGTATGACAATAACGTTTGATGAATTTAACCCACATAGAAATTGGAAAAAAAGTCGTATTGGAAATAATAGCATGAATGAGGAATTCTCAGAATACTTTTGAGATAGTTTCTTAGAGCAGTAACCAACCAGACAGTATGATATACTGGACCAAACATTGTGTAATGAGACAGGAAAATACTCGACTTTAGGTAAAGGCATTTCCAGACAGCAACACCCACAAGGATTGAATTTTGTGTTCAATTTGAAAGAAGAAATTTTGTGTTTTAATTATAATTTTGAGAAATTTTAGTATTTTAAACTTAAGTAAGGGCAATAATGTGGGCAATATAGCTGACCTCAATGTAGTAAACTGGAATATTAGACCAAAGAATAGATCAATAGAAAAGTGGTGATAGACATTTAAGGGGATATTTCAGAATAAGCAGAAAAATAAAGAATAATTCTAAGGAGACAATTCACCATCTATAGTTAACTAAAGAAAGTTAAGAAAAACATTAAACCTAAGGAAAAAGAATATCATTGTTCAAAGATGAAAGTCAGATCAGACAATTGGAGACAAACAAAAACTGCTGATGCTGGAGTCCAGAGTAGACAGGCAGGAGGCTGGAAGAACACAGCAAACCAGACAGCATCAGGAGGTGGAGAAGTCGAGAAGTTTCAGGTATAACAAATGTTGACTTCTCCACTTCCTGATGCTGCCTGGCTTGCTGTGTTCTTTCAGCCTCCTGCCTATCTAGATCAGATAATTAGCCAAGATATTGAATGACAGAAAATGAAAATAAAAATTCAGAAGAAAAATAATTTAGAAATGAGAGTGAATGTGGCTAGAAATGAATTAAAAGGATAGCAAGCGTTTCCACGGGTATGTTTAGAAGGAAATATTAAATAATGTAATTATTAGTCCTCCAGAGTCATAGACTCATAAAAATGTACAGTACGGAAAACAAGTCGTCCACATCAACCAGATGTCCGAAATTAATCTAGTCCCATTTGCCAATTTTTGGCCCATATCCTTTTAAAACCTTCCTATTCATATACCCATCTAAATGCCTTTTAAATGCTGTATTTTTACCAGCCTCCATCACTTCCTCTGACAGCTCATTCCATACATGCATCACCCTCTGTGTGAAAAAGTTGCCCTTAGGTCCCTTTTAAATCTTTCCCTCTTGTAAATCTCTTCTGAAGCCTTTCAAGTTTCATAGCATCCTTCCTATAGGAGGGAGACCAGTGGAAGACAATGAGGAGTTAATTGAAGAGAAAAAGGAAATAGTGAATGAAATGAACAAATATTTTGCTTCTGTCATAGCTTTGCAGTATACTAAGGCAACATCACAGCAATAATTAAATCAGGAGGTGGAAGGGATGGAGGAATTTAGTAAAATGACAAGCACAAAGGAATGATTCTGAGCAAACTGCTTGAAATGCAGTTGACAAGTTTCTGGATCCTGATTGACATCATCCCAAGGTCTTAAAAAGGCTTGCTAATAAGGTTGTAGATTATTGGTGTTAATTTTCCAAAATTTGCTTTGATTCAACTGATATTACAATGGAAAGTAGCTATTTAAGAAGGAATGGAGACAGAAGACTATAGGCCAGTTAGCTTGATATCAGTTGTGAGAATGGTGTTTGAATTGATCATTAAGGTGATTGTAGCTCTGCTTTTAGAAAATCTCAAGGTAATCTGGAAGGATTCTTATGGTTGTATGAAAGATAAATCATGTTTACCAACTTATATTTGTTCTTGGAAGGAATAAAATATGCTGATGTATTGTACTGAGAAAACATTTAGAAATATGCCACATCATGGGTTATTGTGCAAAGTGATCGGTCATTGTATAAAAGGGTATCATATTAGTAGAGATAAAACAAAAGCTGGCTGGCAGGAAAATGAAATTGTGTCTAAATGAATTTTTTTCTGATTAACAGAAAATAAGAAATGGATTACTGAAGTGGTCCGTGCTGGGGCCTCAGCTTTTTATAATTCACAACAATTTCTTAGATGAGGAGAAGGAACAAAGATAAGTAGGAATCTGTGTTGTGAACAGGACATAAGGAGAATACAGATGGATATGGATAAATTGAGTGAATGGGCAAACATCTGGCAGGTGGAGTGTATTGTGGGAAAAAAGTTATTCATTTTGGCAGGAAGAACAAAATTCTGAGTATTACTTAAATGGAGAACAGCTATAGAAATACAGACATCCAAGATGTAGAGAGAACGAGGAGTGAGCATTAGGTACAAAAGATATTCAGGTACAGCAAATCATTCAGAAGACTAATGAAATTCTTTATTTAGTATGCGAGGAATGGAAAAGCAAGGATAGGTGTCATTTTCCATTCCCTTGAACAGTTTGTCAAGAAAGTTGAGAAGTGCAATTAAAATGGAAAAAATTCTCTCTCTCAAAATCAAGAGAAAAATTCTGATTTTCTTTCCTGTTTGGTAACTCAGAATATGCTAATGACTATTTTCTTTCCATGTATTTGCAAGTCATTATTAGCCCGATCTGCCTCATTTCTATGCATTTCTGTTTCACTTCCAATTCTCCTCTACTTCTCTGAGTAACTAAATTGCATCAACATCCAACACAGAGCCTGTTACCTGATGGCTGCAGCATGTCCCTTCTCCAAACTTCAGCCAGCTGGCTTTTAACCACAATGTCCCTGCCATGCTCCATCGATATCCTTCACCCTTCATCAACACAAACCACCAACCTGCCCATTGCAGCATGCTTGCTTTTGGAATAACTCACACACCATTTTAGCCCTTCAGAATTTCACTTTGGACCCCAGGGATGCTTAAAACTTGTATGCTTCTGCAGGAATACACTTGCACCTCATACGTTTACACAGGATGCATTTTATCACTGACAGCGGTGATGGGGCTTGCATTGCTTTTCATCACAGAGAGAGAGAAGCAAGCAGACTGTCACAGTTCAGAGCACTCAACAGTGAAGGAGATGGACATGTATCTGTACGGTCATGTTATTTCAAGGTCACACTTACAGCATGTGCCAGCAGTTTGTGAGGCAAATATGTCCCACATTCTTCAAGCAAATGGCCACATCTGAAAGCCAAAGGGGCCCTGAGTGAGTTCAAGGAGGATAACAGTCAGCCAGAGGCCACTGCCAGAGTCAGCAAAAGATCTTGTCTGATTACATTTCAAGGAGTTGGCCATGGTCAATCCTGCAGGTCAGGTACAGTCCAGGAGAAAGTGAGGACTGTAGATGCTGGAGATCAGAGCTGAAAATGTGTTGCTGAAAAAGCGCAGCAGGTCCGGCAGCATCCAAGGAACAGGAGAATCGACGTTTCGGGCATAAGCCCTTCTTCAGGAAATGTACAGTCCAGGAGCTACAGTCAAGTTGCTTTGGAGACATCAGCCCAGAGGATGGGCCAGTTGTTTTCTGCAATGAGACCTAAGCTGGAACTGAGTGTAATGGTGATGGATGGAATAGCAGTTATTGGTGATTCATGAGAAGGAGAAATGATAACATCTCTCCAGTGAATGAATAGAAAGCACACAGAATGAGGAGGGTTACTATTTGGGAGAATGAGGTGGAAAGAGCTGGTGAGTAACCATAATGCATACATTAATGGGATTTGTAGTTTGTAAGGAAAATAACAAATGCTAGAGATCACAGCGGGTCAGGCAGCATCCATGAAGAGAGAGCAAGCTAATGTTTTGAGTCTAGATGACACTTCATCAGAGCCCTGATCCTGTGATCCTGCCTAATCCACTGTGATCTCCAGCTTTTATTGTTTACTGTACAGACTCCAGCATCTGCAGTAATTTGTTCTAACATTGTAGTTTGTGAGCCTTGGTGAAATGAGTGTGAAGTGTCAAGGTTCGACTGAGGTAAATGACTCTGAGTGTGAGTGCAAGTGAAGAAGATAACTAACACTCTTCCTTCACTGCTGCATGTTGCATTCCACCCAGTATACAGCACTGACCCAGACCCCTGAATCAGGGGAGATGATTGTGTTGTGGGGCCTCCTTTGCCGGTCACCAGTAAAAAGCATTGTCCTCCTCCTCACCATCCTATCCACCAGCCACCCTAAGCCCGTCTCAGTGAACCAAGGTCTCTGTTATCACCACAACATCACGTATCCAAATTATAATTCATACTTCAACCTTTTTATCAAATTCCACATCTTAACATACATGCATTGAAACTCTGATTTTGGCTTCATTTCTTTTTCCTTTACTGTGAATGCACATATTTATTTTCTACTCTTTATGCTATTGTCAGTGACATCTGCAAGTAATTTGCTAAATTCTCTCCTGGTTCCTACAAATCTCCATCAGATCTACATCATCCACAGTTTTTTTAAATTATTTTGTTTTCAGCCCCCCTACCCTATCCCCATAAGACTGCACCTATAACAATATAACTGTACCCCGTAACAATCCACCTAGACTGCACATCCCTGGATACTATGGAACAATTAAGCATGGCCAGTCCACTTAACGTGCACAGTTATGGGGCCGTCTTGTGGTGTGGTGGTAGTGTCCCCACCCCTGGACCGAGAGGCCTGGATTCAAATCACACATGCTCCAGAGGTGTGTGATAACATCTCTGAGCGACTTGATGAGAAAAATAGGTTAAATACAATTTGGACTGTGAGAGGAAACCAGAGTACCCAACAGAAACCTACACAGACATGATGAGAATATGCAAACTCCACACAGACAGACAGCTAGCCACTGCTTGAATCGAACCTGGGTCACAGGTGCTGAGGGGCAGCAGTGCTAACCACTGAGTAATGGTGCTGCCCAACCTATCTAGCTTGTTCAAGTGCCATGCTCCCCAGCTGCAGTGTCCCTGGAACCTCAAATCTTCCCCGCTGCATCATCTTTCCAGTCGCACATCTATCTGCCTCAACCTCCCATTTCTGTATTCACCTGCACAAGCAGAAACAAAGGCCTGACCACCTGTGGACTGTCTTGGGATGAGAATTCTGGGGAGGAGGTGTTGGGGGTGCTAGTAGTCAGTATGTGATTCCTCCTCCAGCCAAGTGCCGACTGGCACCATCTTGGCTCTTTGTGAGGAAGGGATGCCTGGAGTGAGCTCATGTTCCCTTTGCCTCCTGACACTTTGTCACTGGGGCTGAGCATATCCAGTATATGTGGGTATCCAGTCATCTCTGAGAGTGCTGGCCCTAGCTCTCTATGGAGACAGCCAGATGCATACATGGATGAGGCAGCAGGGGATTCCTAACATGTTGCTGCAGCCCTGCAGGTTTTATCAGTACCCCAGGCACACCTGCCTGCTGTTTCTATACCTTTCCATGCAAGTCAATGAAGTCACTATTGATCGACACCATTATTTTCTTCATCAAGACTACTTCTCCCCAGCTCCAGACCATTTTGTGATCCACACCTGCATTAGGTCCCTGGATTACTCATAAAATGGTGTCTCCTCTCTCAGTTATTCCATTGCAGGCTTCAGGAGGGCTCTCTTCATCTGTCTGGCTGGGTGAGCTTTTATTGCCCAAAATAACCCCCAGTCAACAAAATTAATGTGGATCTGCAGTCACATGTGGGCCAGATCAGGTAAGGATGGTATATTTCCTTCTGTAAAGACCATTAGTTATTTTTTATGGACATTTTATCACCATTGAAAGCAGTTGCATGGCCACTATTAGACAATCATTCCTTTCCAGATTCTATTGAATTCAAATTTCACCACATGTCACGATGTGATTTAAACTTGTGTCCCCAGAAAATTAACCTGAATCACAGGTCCAGTGACATTATAACTATGATTAGATGACTAACAGTGTGGAAAAAGGCCCTTCGGCCCAACAAGTCCACACCGACCCTCCGAAGAGTAACGCACCCAGACCCATCCCCCTAACACTAGGGGAAATTTAGCATGGCCAATTCACCTAACCTACACATTTTTGGACTGTGGGAGAAAACCAGAGTACCCGAAGGGGACCCACACAGTCACAGGGAGAATGTACAAACTCCACACAGACAGTTGCCTGAGGTGGGAATTGAACCCGGGTCCCTGGCACTGTGAGGCAACAGTGCTAACTGCTGTGCCACTGTGTCACACACTATGCTACTACCTTCCCCCATATGTCATATAAAACTATACAATAACTGTGAGAAAATACTAGCATCATTTTAGGGAAAGTTGAATAAATATTTCAAAGTTAAGAAAATACAATGCTTTGAAAAACAAGTTTGGCATTAAGGTATTTTTTGTGTCACTGTAGAATTGAGCAAGCGCAAACACAATGGGTTAAATGCCCCAATTTGGACTATCGGTCTTACTTTATGGTTTTAACTGCAGAGTGTGCAATGATGATCTAATGCAGAAGGTTAAGAAGCAAAGAATGCTGGGAGGAACGGGGTGTGTAATATTAGACAATGAATGCCATAATCAGGTGATGACTAGTTCTGTTATATTCTCGCCTCTGCTCATTTGGTTCCCAATGGATATGTTTTGACAGATGTTTCAAGTGTTTTACAAATGTTAACACTCGCTTTCATCAGATGAAAAGTAGTTTAATAAGAAATTGAGCCACTATTTGAATAATTTAAATAGTAGTCTCTATCACCTGCGCATTCACTACGAAGAAGGATTACAGATCTGCAGAATCAAGTAATTTTAGGCTGCACCTGAAGCCCGACGGTGTCATGGCAATAATTTATGTTATTTTATTCTAGTTGCAGAAAATAAAGTAGAATCAATCTTTTAGGTGTCATTTTTTCCAGTATATACCCAACTTCAATTTTAAATATCAAATACATTTTTAAAAACTGACCACAGAATGTTTCAAAAAGATGGCTGCCAGATGATCACCTGACTTGCTTTTGTGGATTAAAGAACTCCTGTGTCTCAAAGTGAGGGATAAAGGAATATTCTAGATGGATGCCGCTTACTGGATTGAATTCAGGTCATTTCAAATTGTATGGGTTGTTCAGATACAAAGACAATCATTGTCTCAAACTCTCAAGAACAAATTGTACAACAGAGGATGCATAATTGACCTAACCACCTAAAGTATTTGAAAACGATTTTGTACTTGGTAAAGTCACATAATAAGACAGCTCTCTGTGCACTTTTCAAAGCAGCAAGAAGTTATTCTGCAAAGACAGTATACATCAGAAAGCTGATGAACCACTGCAGTCATTTCAGCAGTTTGACCCTAATCCCAATCCTAATCCGAAACCAAACTTTAATCCTATCTCAGGTAAATTACTACACAGCACTCCCTCCAATCTGTTCCAACTTCATGTTCATCTGAGAATGGTAAAGCACATTAATAGCATTTCAAAAATAACAAGGGGTGCAAGGTTTTATGCTTGAAGGTGGGGTTAAACCCAATAACAATCAAAGAGAGTAGAACCATGGAAACCAATGGATCTTGTATTGATTGGAATGAGGCCAGCCAGGTAGACCTCAATGAATATGAATCCCCTGAATGGGCAGTTAACAGAAGTGTCAGGGGTTCTGCTCATTCTAGATGCCGGCTCTGAGCTAGCTGGGTCAGTGTCATGTACTATGCACATGTAAATAAATGGTGACTTCGCGACCGGATATCCACCTTCATGGGGTTATTTCGATGGTGACGAGATAGGAACACGCCTCTGACGCTCACAACAGTCATCATTGTGTTGAGGTAAGCATTTCTTGCATCATACTGATATTTGAGAAACTTGACTTGGTCAATCCTGCCATCAAAGACTGGGCCAGTATGTGGAAAGAATGCATTACTTCTTCCAGGCAAGTGACATTGGAGCCAACAAAAAGCAATGAATAATTCTCACGACAGCTATGGACCCGTAGGTTTTTCAGTTACGAGGAGCCTAACTTTCCCTGAGGCACCAGATACTGAAATCTTTTAAGAGCTGATGGATTTAGCTGAGGAATATTACAACCCCAAACCTCCTTTAATTCTGAGATGCATTCAATTTTACTCGGCAGTTTGCAAACCAGGGAAATCTGCATTGGATTTTTGATAAGACCAAGATGATTGGCAGAGGCATGTGATTTTGGTTGAACCCTCAGTGTGATGATGAGAAAAAAATTGGTCTGTGGGATTACTGATATGACCATGCAAAAGCTCCCACTAGCTGAAACCCAACTGGAATTCAAAAATCCACTACAATTAGTTTTATCATTGGAAAATGTGGCAGATGGAGCTTACGCATTAAAGGGTATTTGAATAGAAGTGGACACACTTGCCCGGCTTGGGGAACACACCTCTTGAGGGAAGGCAGTGGAACAGTTTAAATTCCTTAACACTATCCAAATCAGAACCAATTAAAATTAATGTGCGCAAGGAAAACCGCTCTGGTAGACAGCCTAGTAAGTGCACATCCCTGAATACTACGGGGCAATTTAGCATGGTAAAAACAATGACTGCAGATGCTGGAAACCAGATTTTGGATTAGTGGTGCTGGAAGAGCACAGCAGTTCAGGCAGCATCCAATTTAGCATGTCCAATCACCTAACTTGCGTATCATTGTGGGAGGAAATTAGATCACTTGGAGAACATGCAAACTCTACACAGACAATTACCAAAGGCTGGGCTCAAATCCTGGACCCTGGGGCTGTGAGGCAGCAGTGCTAACCATTGACCCACCATGTCACAAATATCTTGTCATTTCTGTTCACAGAAATTGAAGAGGAACATGTAGTCATTCTGGTCAGACAGACAGCTTGGGTGATGACTTGGGAAGTGTGAAGTCGATGAGGTTAATAGAATGAACATGCAGAAAGGAGAAGCAAAAAAAGAGAATTTTGGAAAATCTCAGCAGGTCTGGCAGCATCTGTGATAATATTGATTTGATTTGATGTATTACTATTGCATGTATCTAGATACAATGAAAAGTATTGTTTTGCACGCAGTACAAGCAGATCATACTGTACAAAGTGCATTAAGGTAATCGGTCGTAGCAAGGGGTACAGTGTTACAGCTGCAGAGAAGGTGCACAAAGAGTGAAATCAACATTAAATTTAAAATTTGAGATGTCCATTTAGAAGTCTAGTAACAGCAGGGAAGAAGCCATTCTTGTATCTGTTGGTCATGTGTATAACTGGGATTGGAGGGCTCATTAATGATGTTGGCTGCCTTCCCGAGGCAGTGAGAAGTGTAGATGGATTCAATGGATGGAAGATTGGCTTGCTTGAGGGATTGGACTGTGTTCACAATTCTTATGGTCCTGGGCAATGCAGTTGCCACACCAAGCTGTGATGCATCCAGGTAGGATGCTTTCCGTTTTGCATCTATAAAATTGATAAGAGTCCTTATGGACCTGCCAAATTTCCATGGCCTCCTGTGCTTTCTTGGCTGTCTCATCAATCTGGGTGGACCAGGGCAGACTTTTGGGATCATCACTCCTAGGAACTAGACACTCTCGACCATCTCCGCCTCAGCACCATTGATGTAGATAGGGTCATGACCACCAGCTTGTTTCCTGAAGTCAATAACCAGCTCTTTCATTTTATTGACTTTGATGGAGAGATTATTGTCTTTACACCATGTCACGAAGCACTCTATCTCTTTCTTGCATCCTGTCTCGCAATTGTTTGAGATCTGGCCTACAATGGTGGTGTTGTCAGCGAAATTGTAGATGGAGTTAGGATGAAATTTGGCTGAGTACACAGCCATGTGAGGCACTGGTGTTGAGGATTACCTTGGAGGAGGTGTTGTTGCCAGTTCTCACTGATTGTGTCTGTGGATCTGGAATTCGAGGATCCAGTTGCAGAGGGTGGAGCAGAGACCTAGGTCACAGAGTGTGGAGATTGGTTTGGCTGAAGTCACAGTGTTGAAGGTCAATGAACCTGATAAAGGTATCCTTATTATCCAGATGTTCCAGGGATGAGTGTTGGGCCAGTGAGATGGTATCTGCCATGGACCTGTTGTGACGGGAAGAAAATTGCAAGGGATCAAGGCAGCCTGGGATGCTAGAGTTGAAACAAAAAATGCTGGAAAACACAGCGGGTCAGGCAGTATCCACGGAGAGAGAGCAAGCTAACATTTCAAGTTGAGCTGACTCTTCGTCAGAGCTGATGTGAAATGGGGAGGTGGCTGCATTTAATTAATAGTGGAGATGGTGGTGGTGTACTGTGGGAGAAAGGGTGCTGATGGTGCAGCTTAAGTAACGGAATGTGAAAAGGCAGAACAATGGTGTGTCTAACTGCCAGACTGGAAAGAACAGACAGTCACACTGGGGTGGGGGGAAAGAGTGACAAAGAATGGAGCAAGTAAAGCTAAAAGAAAGGGAAGAAGTGGAAGTGGGTTCACAATCTGAAGGTGCTGAAATTATTATTAAATCCAGAAGGCTGTTAAGTGCCTCATCTGAAGATGAGATGTTGTTCCTCCAGTTTTTGCTGTGATTCACTGGAGCACTGCAGCGTGCTGAGGAAAAACAAGTGTGCATACAAGCAGGGTGCTGTGTTAAAATGACTGGCTATGGGAAGATCAGGGTTATGCTTGCAATAGACCGGAGGTGTTCTGCAAAGCGATCACCCAGTCTGAGTTTGGTTTCTCTAATGTAGAGTAGGTCACAGTGAGTGCAATGAAAACAATATACAGGATTGGAGGAGGCACAGGTGAAATGCTGCTTCACCTGGAAAGACTGTTTAGGCCCTTGGATGGTGAGCAGGGAGGAGGTGAAGGGCAGGAGTTGCACCTTCTGTGGTTACGTGGGAAGGTGCCATGGGAAGTGGGGGTGGTGTTGTTGGTCAATGAATGGACTAGGATGTCCCTGAGGGAATGATCCCTGCGACATGCAAACAAGGGAGTGAGGGGTAGATGTGTTTGGTGGTCGCATTCTGCTAGAGTTGTCTGAAGTGGTGAAGAATGAACCTTTGAATGCGGAGGCTGGTGGAAGTGAGGGCAAGGGTGGAGGCACGGGTGATAGTGTCATAGAGTCATAGAGATGTACAACATGGAAACAAACCTTAGGTCCAACTCATCCATGCCGACTAGATATCCCAACCCAATCTAGTCCCACCTGCCAGCACCTGGCCCATATCCCTCCAAACCCTTCCTATTCATATACCCTCCAGATGCTTTTTAATTGTACCAGCCTCCACCACTTCCTTTGGCTGCTCATTCCATACATGTACCATCCTCTGCATGAAAAAGTTGCCCCTTAGGTCTCTCTTATCTTTCCCCTCTCACCCTAAATCTATGCCTTCTCATTCTGGACTCCCCCATCCTAGGGAAGAGACTTTGTCTATTTACTTATCCATGCCCCTCATGATTTTATAAACCTCTATAAGGTCACCCCTCAGCCTCAGATGTTCCAGGGAAAACAGCCTCAGCCTATTCAACCTCTCCCTAGAGCTCAAATTCTCTAACCCTGGAAACATCCTTGTAAATCTTTCCTGAACCCTTTCAGGTTTCAGAACAACCTTCCGATAGGAAGGAGACTAGAGTTGCATGCAATATTCCAAAAGTAGCCTGACCAATGTCCTGTACAGCCACAACATGACTTCCCAACTCCTGTACTCAATGCTTTGACCAATAAAGGAAAGCATACCAAATGTCTTCTTCATTATCCTATCTCACCTGCAACTCCACTTTCAAGGAGCTATGAACCTGTACTCCCAGGTCTCTTTGTTCAACAACACTCCCTAGAACCTTACCAATAGGTCAGATGTGGTTGAGGGCTCTGTTAACAGCAGTAAGTAGGAACCCATAGTTATGGAAGAACGAAGCCATGTTGGCAGCGCTGTCTTGGAAGGTGTCTTCATCAGAACAGATGCGATTAAGGCAAAGGAACTGGGAGAAAGGGATGGAGTCCTTGCAGAGCATGGGGTATGTAGAACTGTGATGAAGTCAGAGCTATGGGAGTCAGTGGCTTTGTAGTGGATGGCAGTGGACAGCTGTTTTTTTTCCCTGACAAAGAGATACAGAGGTCAAGAAAAGGAAGTTGTGTTGGAAATGGGCTGTATGAAAGTTATAGAGGGGGTGAAATTGGAGCAATATGAACACATTTTTCAAGATCCAGGCAGGAGCATGAAGTGGTACCAAAATAGTCATCAATGTATGGAAAAAAGAGGTGTGGGAGGAGTCCAGTGTAGGACTGGATACCCCTTGAAGAGGCAGACAGCATTGGGACCCATGCAGACACATGTGAGGAATTGCATTTACACTATTTTGACATTCTTAGAGTTACTATTGTCCAGAAGCTGAACTGGAATAGCAATACAACCACTGTGGCCAGAAGGGCAGGTCAGCTATTAGAAATCCTGCAGTGAGTAATTCACCTCTTGACTGCCCAAAGCGTGTCGACCATCTACAAGCTTAAGTCAAGAGTGAGACGGAATATGTCCCATTTGCCTGGATGAGTGCTGATCCAAAACTACTTCAGTAGCTTGACACCATCCAAGACAAAGTCACCCAATTGATTGGTCCCATATCCACAATCCTTCCCTCCCTTCAGTTTCAATTCACAGGAGTAATGCTGTGAACTGTCTGCAAAATTTGCAGCAATATCTCATCAAGGTTCCTTAGACAGCACCTTCCAAATCTATATCTTCCATCCAGAAAGGTTAAAGCAGCAGGTACATGGGAACACCAACACATGCAAGTCCCTTCCCAACCAATTACTAGCCTGTCTTGGAAATATATTGCCATTCCTTCAGTGTCACTGGGTCAAAATTCTGAAATCCCTTTCCTAGGGCCATTATGGGTCTAGCTACATCACGTGGACTACAATAGTTCATGAAGGCAGCTCACCACCACCTGCTCAAGGGCAACTGGGGACAGGCAATACATCCAGCCAGTGATGTCCACATCTCTGAGTTTTTTTTTAATAGTATAGTTTTATGAGTAAAACACTTTAACTTATTAGTTTTGTATAACTTACCTCAAAATTTGAGTATAAAACTTTTCATCCAATATGCTTCCAGCTATCCTGCATCAAAATATCAGGAGCATAAAAGTGGGAAAAGCAGGTCAGTCACTTACTCTAAGTTTTTCTGAACCTAAAATAATTTGGACTAACCACAGAGCCAGGAATCAGAAAATTTTACACATCAGATAATTTCCAGATAGCCTCAGAAGGTGCCTATGTAGACTAGTGTTGTGAAGTTGAAGTTGTGTACCGTACCTTTAAGAGAGAATGAATGCTGTTTTGCACTGACAGCTTATACGGACTTGCCATATGACTAAGTAGCAGTCCCAGAGTGTACTGGAAAATTGAAAATATATAACATTTGGCTGTGAAGTAGATATCTGAGTTGGTTGCTGTTTTGACAACAATTCAAATTTAACCAAGCAGTTTAAATTATGCCCCAGGATGTTAAATCGAGGTTGAATTTATTGTTTTTGCCAACATCGAACCAATGAGACGATCCAATGTTGGGGTACAAAAGAGGCAGGCAATTTGAAAGTCATACAGAGTAACTGCCATTTGAAACACTCTCTATCAAAGGTACATTTTCATATGAAACATCTTCACAGTAAAAAAAAGAAGACAACCCAGGGAGAGCTTCATTTGGAAGAAGAAAGACACTGACGACAACAGCCGCTGTATGGTTTTGAAATTAGGTTGATGTAATTTTAATAACTGTTTTATTGGAACAGTGTATTGTTACAGAGTTGGAGACAGGTAATAAACAGTTAATAGAAAGAGGGGCTTAGAGTTGTGAGTGCGAGCAGCAGCTAAGGTAAGACAGTTTGTTTTAAAATTACTTACCGTTAGCGGGCAGCGGGGTTTTTTTCTGTCTTTACAGAGAGAGCGGGAGCAGCAGGGGGAAGTGACGAAGACCAGAGGGGCAGCCGGGAAGGTTTTTTTTCCCTTTAAAAGCGCGGGAAGGAAAGCAGTGAGTATAAATACTCACTCTTCGACGCCAACGGTCACTTTGCGTGCGAGCAGCAGCTAAGGTAAAACAGTTTGTTTTAAAATTACTTACCGGTAGCGGGCAGCGGGGTTTTTTTCTCTCTTTACAGAAAGAGCGGGAGCAGCAGGGGGAAGTGACGAAGACCAGAGGGGCAGCCGGGTAGGTTTTTTTTCCCTTTAAAAGCGCACAGGAGAAGAACCCGAGGCACTACAGAGGTAGTGTCTCCCACCCGCCCTCCTCCTCTAACCTAAATAATAAGACTTGTTGTGGTAAGTAGGTAACTGCTGCATTTTGCTTGTTGTATTCTTTAGACCCAGTTTTTTTTTAATAAAAGGTTACTTTCAGAGGGATGGCAGTGAAGGCAGTGCAATGTTCCTCTTGCAACATGTTTGAGGTGAGGGATGCCATGGTCGTCCCTGCTGATTACACTTGCATGAAGTGCACCCATCTCCAGCTCCTCCAAGACCGTGTTAGGGAACTGGAGCTGGAGTTGGATGAACTTAGGATCATTCGGGAGGCAGAGGGGGTCATAGATCGGAGCTTTAGGGAAGTAGTAACTCCAAAGATGACAGATAGATGGGT
>NC_057712.1:105560416-105563434 GCF_004010195.1 Chiloscyllium plagiosum | reverse complement strand
GGGGGTTAGGTATAGGACAGATGTTAGGGGTAGGTTCTTTACTCAGCGAGTCGTGAGATCATGGAATGCCCTGCCAGTAGCAGTGGTGGACTCTCCCTCATTATGGGCATTTAAACGGGCATTGGATAGGCATATGGAGGATACTGGGCTAGTGGTAGGTTAGGGGGCTTGGATCGGCGCAACATCGAGGGCCGAAGGGCCTGTACTGCGCTGTATTCTTCTGTGTTCTATGTTCTATGTTCTAATAGTTGTTGTTTCATGTTCATTTTTATAGTTAAGGAATAAATTGGTATTATTTTGTTTAAATAGTGGAGTTTGGGAGTTTCTCTGTCACTCATATTTTAATGGAGTACGAGGTGAGGTGAGCTTTTCTGAGTGTTTGGTTTAATTAACAGGATGGTTCACCACTGTGTCGTAACACTAGTCTCCCACTTGATAAATGAGCAGTGATCAGTTGACAAGCGGTATTGGTGAGACAGAGATCTATTGAATAGCTAAACATGATAGGCATGATTCAAGGTCCATCAGCCCATAAATAAAATTAAGTAACAGGTAATAATTTGATAAATACTGCGCTCGACAATGAATCATGAAAATGTTTTGTTAAAATGCCCAGTGAAGATTTTCATTTCCTGTGTTTTTTGAGTCAGGAACTAATGGCCTGACCTTTGTGCCACCAGGAACAGTAACACATTCAACTTTTGCCGTTACTGGAAAACATCGAGACCCAGCAGTTCCAGTGTATGTGCTGCAACTCTTAAATCAACTTCCAAGATCTTTCTACTTTCATCAGCAGGCTGGAGGTTTAAACCGCAGGTAGCAAGCCAGTACATGCAGATTTAATATTTTCTCAGAAATTGGAAAGTATTCTCATAGAAATACATTAGACTTATTATTTCCAGACATCGAGGTATTTCCACTCTCAAATTTTGATTTCTTAATGTATCAGAAAGGATCTTTTAAATGTTAGATTTCACTCAAATAAGTTATGTTAAAGACATTAATCTTCTGTTTTAATTGTTTCATGATTTACCACATTTCTTCACACTTGTACTTCTAATACTCTTTAAGACTTTCAGTATTTTCATCAACTTTTTTCATAGTTTCAAGGTCGATGGCTTTTTTAAACCAGACTTATTAGACTTAGCTTTTGTTTTAATGCAATGATGTTTAAACAAGTTAAATACATCTTAATGAAAGGTAAACATGGAAACATTAAAAAGATCAGATAAATCTTGTAAAAGAGCCAGTTACTTGAAAATGTGATCAATCTTGTTCAAAAATAAAATGTGGGACTTTTTAGCATGATCTATTAGATTTTTAAAACAAAACTCTATTTAAATTGATCTCTTGGATGCAATGATGAAGATCCAATTTTCATTCCTTGTTTGGGATACACAGATGACAGAAATTCTGG
Organism: Chiloscyllium plagiosum; assembly: GCF_004010195.1. Classification (NCBI taxonomy): domain Eukaryota; kingdom Metazoa; phylum Chordata; class Chondrichthyes; order Orectolobiformes; family Hemiscylliidae; genus Chiloscyllium; species Chiloscyllium plagiosum. The sequence continues at coordinate 105,562,017 of NC_057712.1, read as the reverse complement.
TTCTATGAACCCGACAATTAAAAATGCTCACCAACGTTTTGGAATTTCGGTCCGGTGTTGTAGAGGTGGAGGATGGGGATTGAGAGAACCTTGGTTGGGAGTCAGTACAGGTTAACCAGAAAGAGCCAAAAATGCTACTGGGCTTTTGACATGGGTGGCACAGTGGTTAGCATTGCTGCCTTGCAGCGCCAGTGACCTGGGTTCAATTCCCACCTCAGGCGACTGACTGTATGGAGTTTGCACATTCTCCCTGTGTCTGCGTGGGTTTGCTCCCACAGTCCAAAAATGTTAGGTGAATTGGCCATACTAAATTGCCCGTAGTGTTAGGTGAAGGGGTAAATGTTGGGGAATGGGTCTGGGTGGTTTGCGCATCTGTGTGGACTTGTTGGGCTGAAGGGCCTGTTTCCACACTGTAACTAATCTAATCGGCTGGGTGGAAAACATGCCTTGGAGCTCCAGCCTTATGTTCAAAGTTTTAAAAAAATTAACCTAAAACATTAAACCATCACTTTATCTTCCCATCGATGTCAGTATATGCACCTGCACCAAGTTCCTCATATTGCCGCAGAAACTAAGTGCACCTGAATCTAACTCCATGGCCCATCACATTGCTATGCCACTCTATGTCCCTGTCTTAATCCCACATGGTCCCTCATTTCCCATATGTCCCTAGTCATCCTCATTGCCCTTTATAACCCTTTTGCCAACTCAGTGACTACTCCTATCTTCTCCGTTTTGCCCTTCCCTTTCACTACCAACTCATCTGTTGCCCAACATGAACAAACTCACAAGACACTCTGACAGAAAATAAAATTAGTAGTTTATTGATGAAGATGTCACTGACAGAAAGAAACTCTGATACAAAACAAACATTCAATATGTTGACAAAAACAGAAATTGCTGGAAAAGCTCAGCAGGTCTGGCAGCATCTGCGGAGAGAAACAACAGTTAACATTTCGCATCTGAAATATTAATTCTGATTCCTCTCCACAGATGCTGCCAGACCTGCTGAGCTTTTCCAGCAATTTCTGTTTTTGTTTCTGATTTACAGCATCCGCAGATCTTTTGGTTTTTATTCAGTACATTGAAATTGCTTTGTCAAATCCCTTATGAAACCAGACATGCCACTTAAAAGCACAATGACTTATAAAACATAAATTTCATTGATTAACTTCCAATGAGCCTATGCACTTTACACACTACCATGTCTTTTCAAAATCCTAAAGAGCGCTTTTCCTCCACTAAAGTGTACCTTGTCTCTCCTAAAACATAGAGGAGAAAGTGAGGACTGCAGATGCTGGAGATCAGAGCTGAAAATGTGTTGCTGGAAAAGCGCAGCAGGTCAGGCAGCATCCAAGGAGCAGGAGAATCGACGTTTCGGCATGAGCCCTTCTTCAGGAATGAGGAAAGTGTGTCCAGCAGGCTAAGATAAAAGGAGAAATCTGAGTTCATCCCTTGTGGTTGGAGGGTTCATAGGCGGAAGATGAGGCGCTCTTCCTCCAGCCGTCGTGTTGCTATGGTCTGGCGATGGAGGAGTCCAAGGACCTGCATGTCCTTGGTGGAGTGGGAGGGGGAGTTGAAGTGTTGAGCCACAGGGTGGT
>NC_057712.1:105502258-105559385 GCF_004010195.1 Chiloscyllium plagiosum | reverse complement strand
ATGCTGTCAGACCTGCTGAGCTTTTCCAGCCATTTCCATTTGGACACACTTTCCTCATTCCTGAAGAAGGGCTCATGCCCGAAACATCGATTCTCCTGCTCCTTGGATGCTGCCTGACCTGCTGTGCTTTTCCAGCAACACATTTTCAGCTCTCCTAAAACATAGGAGAGTTTGTTTCCACCATAATGTCCTGGGGACAAATCCAAAGAGTCATCCAAGCCTCATAGAGTCATATAGTCATGCTAGCGTTTGATATGTTGTGTCTGCACTGACTGTCTGCCCTAATCCAACTTTCCATAATTTGGATGTTACAACATTTCATTTGCTTATCCATGTACTTTGAAAAGATTGTAAAATTTCCCATCTCTACTGCTCTCTCTCATGCAGACCATTCCAGATTCCTATTACCCTTCAGTTAAACGTTGTTTCTTCATATCTGCTCTTAACCTCCTGCCTTTCACCTTCAACCTTTGCCAACTTATTATTGAGCATTCAATGAAGGCAGACAGCTAATTCTAATCCACCCTGTCTATGCCCCTGAAAACCTTACACACTTCAATCCAATCTCACTCAGCCTTTTCTGCTCTATAGAAAATTATACAAGCTTATCCAGCCTCTCTTCATTGTTAAACCACTCCATCCTCGGCAACATCCTGCACCCCTTCCAATGGAATTGCATTGTTCCCATAGCATAGTGACCAGAACTGCACACAGTACTCCAGCTGTGGCCTAGCATAGTTTTGTATTCCTCCAATGTTAGCTCTCTGTTCTTATAAACTATGCCAGGACTGATAAAGGCAAGTGTCTGTATGCCTTCTTAATTACCCTATTAACCTGTTACACTGCCTTAGGGATCTCTGTGCTCTTCTGAGCGTCAAAAGTGAATAAATAGAAAACATTCTTTTAACCCTCATACTCCCTCAACCCCTTGGTCTGACCCATGCATGTGCAAGTAACGTCATGTCCTTTTCCCCACTGCCTCTGGTCTCTCTGATGCCGACACCAACTTTGTGTCTGGTTTCGAACTACCACACATCTCCCCTTCTCTTATCATGCCAACCTATAATTACCTAAACACAGAGAAGAAAAAATGTGGTTTAATGCCTTAACATGTTGTATTGTGGACTACACCTTATTGGGAAAAGCACTCTCATTTATAAATATATATTTTGACACTTGTTGACAGGTCAACACTTCTTGGCATTTATAAACACTTGTTAACAAGTGTTATGGATCAGACCGGACCCCTTAAAATATTTTAACAAAGTAACCTAGGACCTAATCTAAATACAAAGTGCCGTGTTCTATATGCAATGCAACTAGTCAAATTACTCAATGTAACTAGTAACTATTACTACTTAATTGAACTAATATAGTAAGATCCCATAAACATAGCCTTTTCAAAAAATCAGATTCAGAAAAATATATTTGTTTCTCAGGCAACCCAGCAGTAGAGAGAAACTCCAGCTTCTAGCTGTAACTGAGAGAGGGAAAAGATAGCACCTAATTCTTCAAGCTCACAACAGCAACTGCTTGAAGCTGGACCTAAAAACTAAAAAGAACTAGAAATCCTGGTCTGTGAGAGCTGACCACACCCATTCAGACTGCTTCTATTGTTCCAACTTTAAAAAAAAGGCCTCAAAGGCTGTTTACTCTAGTTGTGTTGGTAGAATGCTCAACACTTCTGACTAGCAAACTCTCTTCAAAGACAAAAGCCAGGACAAGATAACCTCTTACTCCACAGCATTGTCACTCATTTGTTGAGATACTAGTATATCTTGACAAGTTGGACAGTTCCAAATGGTCTATGCACTGAAAACAAGTTTACTCTTACCTGGTCTAACTTCTGCATTCTGACTTCCACATACCATGGACTCCAAAATGTGAACCATGCAATTGTAATTTATGGCTCACTCCCACCTCCATAAAAATGAGAAATACCAGGTTTTCCGGGATGGCGGGGAGGGAGCTTACGATTCTAGATGACGCCAGCGCTTTCACCTTAGAAGCAAGGCTGTAATTCATGGTGAAAATCGGGATTGGGTTTAATGAAGGTGTGGATGAACCTCATGCTTGTTCTGTGCTTGGAGGTTGGAAGCAGCACAGCAAAGACCATGCTGCCCTGTAGCCTTACCACCAAATACAGTCTATTCACAAACATTGCTTAAAAATAGCTAATAAATCTGCCATGAGCTTGCATGAAGACCAAAAGCATTTGCACATTATTTAACACCTTATTTTATGGTCTGATGAAAGCAAATTCGCTACTTATAAAAATATATATTTTAAATATTGCAATATAGTTTATGTCAAATAAATTTTAATACTTTGTTCCAATGTTTTTTCACTGAGGCAGCTTGCTTTATGCAGATCTTGTACTCCTGTGACTGGATCCACACCCACAGATTTCTGCTGTTTTTATCAGCATTAAACAGCATTGCCCGGCCTTGCTGAGACTGTACCAGAGAGGACTCCTCCTTCCTTCAAACTGAAATTAGTACCAGAGGGATCTCTGTATGCATGTCCCTAGTTTGCTTTATGTTAACAGAGAAGATTGTTACTTTGCTCCTGATTGAAAACTCCAGGTCCTTTATGGTTTGTGTAGGATGTCTATGAGTCATAGGACAACTGAGAAAATGTGTCTAATTAGATTAGATTACTTACAGTGTGGAAACAGGCCCTTCGGCCCAACCAGTCCATACCGACCCGCCGAAGCGCAACCCACCCATACCCCTACATTTACCCCTTTACCTAACACTGCGGGCAATTTAGCATGGCCAATTCACCTGACCTGCACATCTTTGGACTGTGGGAGGAAACCGGAGCACCCGGAGGAAACCCACGCAGACACGGGGAGAATGTGCAAACTCCACACAGTCAGTCACCTGAGTCGGGAATTGAACCCGGGTCTCTGGTGCTGTGAGGCAGCAGTGCTAACCACTGTACCACCGTATCCTTTTGTCACTGCAGGGTTGCAGTGCCTGACATCTGTTGACACAATATTAGAAAGTTAGATATCTTTGTCTAACACTGCAACAGTGATTTAGGGTCTCTCGGTGCAGTGGCCTTGCCACTATTCCTGAGCCAGAAGATCTGGGTTCAATCATCCCAACCTAGCTTATAAGAGCAGGAAGGTTATGCTGGAGCTGTACAAAATTTTGATTAAATCATGGCAGGAGTACCGTGTGCAGTCCTGGTCACCTCAAAGGATGTGATTGTACTGGAGGGGCTGCAGATTCACCAGGATTGTTGTCTGGGATGGAATTGACTCGCTGTTAAGAGAGGCACCGTAGACTTGTGTTGTTTTCATTATTGCAGAAACGGCTGTGGGGCGGGGGGTGGGGGAACTGATTCAGGTCTGTGAAATTATGAGGGGCATAGACAAAGTGGATTGAACGTAGTTATTTTCCAGAGTTGAAGCGTCAATAATGACATGGAATAATTTTGAGGTGAAAGGCAAGAGGTCTAGAGTATATTTGAGAAAAAAAAATTTTCATCCGGAAGGTGGTGGGAATCTGGAATGCACTACCTGGAGAGTAGCTGAGACAGGAAACCTCACAACTTTAAAAAGGATGAGCACTTGAAGTGGCATAACATTCAAAGCAATGGGCCAAGTGCTGGAAAGTGGAACTAGTATAGATAGGTCAGCAGAGACTCAATGGGCTGAAGGACCTCTTCAGTGTTGTATGATGCAATGAGTCAATAACCCCCCTCCTATAGATCTATCATAATGTTACTGAGTAGGTTGATTAAAAATAATTACAACCGTGATTTTACTTTAAGGTTAGTCATTGACTCAGAAATATTTCCAGATGACAAATGGTCATCTTATAAATTCAAATCTTTCTTCAACAAACTTTTCTGCCAGCAAACATTTGTGTTTGCATAGCACCTTTACATAGTAAACCCTCTAAGATGCTTTTGTAGGGTATTACCAATGAAATGTGAGACCAAACAGCACAAACAACGAGAATTTCCTAAGTTTCTGGAATTTGAACAATCGTCAAATTTACCCTTTCCACTTTTAAACTTGCTAGAAATTGATGACAATTTAAGGTGTGGCCTGTGAATAAGACAAGCAACTGTGTGCCTCCTCAATCAATCAGAGTGGACTTTTGTTAATGAACAGTTCAGGGTCTGGACCAGAAAAGTACAAGTTTCAGGTATAGAACACAAAACAAAGATACATGACAGGACAAATTAAGAGAGATTGTGGAGCAACTCTCAGAGAGAGGCATCAAGATTTTTGGGTTTTACTGTGTATGTGTGCTTTCAGTCTCACTATTACTTAGCAAAATAGACACAGCTTTGGTTAGGAATCCAGTATAAAGAAGTCATTCAAAGGAAGAGACTGATAGACAGGATTAGGGATGATATTCCTAAACTAACAACAAAGGCAACGATTGGTATAGTCACCAAATATAGGGATGGTGGAAATCAGGGTACTCTTGAGGACAGAAATGGAGGATGCATATATCACAAATGATTGTAGGACATGTTGAGGTTTCTGACTTAGGGAGGAGCACTTTGAAGGATTTTAAAACCAGGATTTGAAATTTCTAAAACCAAAGGAAGTCACTGAGTAGAGAGTTGATGGGTACGATCCTGACTAGATAATTAGGATTCCTTTTCTTATTTTGAAAGAGCTAATTTATATAAAAACAGCAATAAAGCTTAATAGCTCTCCATAGATTAATTCATTAATTAGCTTGGCACTGTTACTATATGTTCCGTGTTAAATTTTAATACATTATGTTGTCTCAAATCTTCTCAATCTCTGTCTTTTGAGGTTCATCTCACTTTGGCTAACCTTACTGCAATGTGCAGAATTTTAATTCAAGTGAGAAACATTTTTTTCAGCTTACTTTGAATTCCAAATACATCCAACTGTTTTTAAATATGGCTAAACCTCAATCTGGTTTTCATTACAAATTCATGGTGTTGGATGTACTTTATGGCAAAGGCTATTTTACTTTACAGTAAGTGGACCAAAACGAGCTGATAATTAATTTTCCTTTGCTATTAAGGTAATGAAATCGTGATTGGTTTCTTTATTCGTTTCACATGGCTGAATGAAGGCAACACAATTTGAATTATTGCAATTAATATCCCAGATTGGATCTAATCCGACTGTACCTTTCTTTGCCTGTTTATTCTTGAAGTTATTTCAACATATTAACAAGTTTACATTGCTCTGACAAGCATAATAGGAACAAAGATAATGTCCTGCTATCTTAGAAGCAATTTTTTAAAGAAAATCATTTAGTTATGGAAGCTTTAATATTAATTATTTTTAACAAGACAGACAGGAATGATGCCAAAACCTTCAGGCACAGTAGCAGATTGTACAACACAGATTCCATTTGGAGCTTGTGATGTCTGATGGCTATTTTATTTTAATGTTGTTACTTAAACTTCTTATTTTCTTCAATTTAGACCAGTACAGCTCTGCTGCAGTGCACAATAATGGTTTTGACCATATCTCACTAATGCTCAAACTCGTCATTGAAACCCAGAGAAAGCAATTAACCAATTCCTGATTAATCTAACTCAATCCAAGAAACAGATTTTTCAGAAAGCATGCAATTTGTATGGGTGATTGCTGATATGTGAACTGCAATGGAAATTTGCATCTAATTTTCTGAGGTGAGCTTCTTATGTATAATTTTAACTGCAGATATGGATGTGGGGAGTAACTAATAGAAACTTTATGGTGTGACAGTGAAAATTTAGAAGATGGAGTCAACTAAGGAGAGTATTAGAGTAGGGGCAAAAATCTAATATTGATACTTATTATTGATGAGATTATAATTCAGCACTTAGAAAGTCTTAAAGCAATCGGGCAGGCCTAACATGTCTTTGAAAAGATGAAAATCAAGTTGGAATAATTGAGTAGAGTTCTTTCAGGAAGACACAAGCAACATAGGTAAAGGGGAACTGGTGGAAGAAACTGTACTTTCCAGAAGGGATTTGACATTATCAATGGTTTTGAAGAAAAGAGGAGTTGAGGCTACAATCAGATCAGCCATGATCTTCTTGAAGAATGGACATAACTAGAGGAGATGATCTACTCTTACCCTTAATTCAGATGTTGATATCCATACCACACAAGTGCCAAGTGATGACTATCTTCAACAAATTAGAATTAGGTTTTATTGCCTTATGCACTCAACAACAGGGATACAGGAGTACAGTGAAAAGTGTACAAAGTCACAATTCTCCGGCACCATCCCAGGTACAAAGGTACGAAATATTGGGAATAAAGTGGAAAAGTAAAGAAATAAAGTTTAAAGTTCAACATTACAGCCCTCCTTAAGTGCTTAGCCATGGATCTGGATCCAGGCTCTTCCAGCCCAATGCTGAGACTATCGCCAGCAGGAAGCAGTTGGCCAGCCTCAAATCCCTTCACCTTGCTGCTATTACAGATCCATCTTCTCTTGCCCGCTGCCACCGTGAGACCACGCTGGGCCAATCCTGGCAATGCAGCTGCTGCTGTACCTGCCAGGTTCCACACCAGGCACTAAGCCCAAACTCACCTCTATCTCCCACTGCCAGGAAAAAACCTTGCCTCCAAAAGCACTGGGCACCTTGATGCTGTCCAAGGTCACCACAGAAGATATGTAGGATTAAAGTTAAGAAGACCAGAGAAAGAGAAAAAGGTAAAAGCAGATGGAGCAGACGAGCTCCAGGCTCCTAGACTCACACCACACTGCTACTCTGCCACCATCATGACCGGCTGGCCCATGATATTCAGAATGCTTCACCAACATATTACTGTGGGATATCATTGAACAGAAACTTAGCTGGACCACAAACATAAGTAGTGTATTCATTAGAGTGGGTCAGAGACTGAAAAGTCTACAGCATGTAACTCTCTATCTGACTCTTTACTATTAACAATGCAGAAATATGGAGCAGAATGGAATATTTGCCTGGATAAGCGCAGCTCCAATCATTCATCAAACTCAGCAGCATCCAGCAGAAAGCAGCTATATTGATCAGCATCTCACTCACCATCATTATGTCCAATGACCTGTTCAGAGTTTGAATACAAAACTGAACAGTGACTAGTCCACTTTGATTGAATTCCCTTTGAGCTTTTGGAAAAATTAGGATGAGGTGCTGTGCTGCACTGTTCTCTTTATTCTTTGAGAGAGCTGAGCAACTTCAAAGACTCAGTAGTATCGAGCATAAGTAGGATTAATTTATTTGAACCCAATTAGGAATTTCTGGCTAAGTTTAAATCTCCACAAATAAAGTAGGACTTGTTTAAAGAACTGTGTGGACTATGCGTTTTGTTTGATTGATATATTTATAAGCAGCTAACAGAATAGCATATTTTGAAGATATTTTTTTATTTGGCTATTTTTCTTTATTTTGAGAGATTACCAATCACTTTTGGCATGTGAGTGTTTCCTCAAATGCGATTTTAATGGCCATATGATTTGTTATAAAAGTTGCACAATTCAAATTTCAAACAAAAATGATAGCTAAATTCACATTAATTAAAGGTAATGTTGAGAATTTTATTTACTTTTTTTTGTTTCTTCTTCATCTTTCAAGGCAAAGAAAACCACGTTCTTCATCAGTGGCTGTTCACTATCATTCCAGCAGGTACATGGGTGAAGGTGGGGGTGTGGGAGGGTGCGGGGAAATGTTGGTTAAGTAGCCTGATTGGCTGGTTTGCAATGGACAGAAATACCAATAATTCAAGTTCAATTCCCACGCCATGAAAATTCCATCTTCTCAGAGTCATCCCTCACCTAAGGCATGCTAAACCACAATAAGGAGAAAGTGAGGACTGCAGATGCTGGAGATCAGAGCTAAAAAATGTGTTGCTGGAAAAGCGCAGCAGATCAGGCAGCATCCAAGGAGCAGGAGAATCGATGTTTCGGGCATAAGCCCTTCTTCAATGAGTCCTCCCTTTCTCATGCTGCTCTAGGTCGATCTCAACTTCACCTTTAGTTTTACATAGGTGACTGCTAAGGCTGGTCTGTGGCTCAATGTTTTTGCTGTAAGTAGGACAGGGTAAGTTGGTGGCTCAGGATTTCCTTTCCTTGCATTTTCTGTCTGTCTCTAATACACACTTGCTATTGAAAGTGGTTTTGCTGTTTTTACTTTGGTTATACCAGGTGCATCAATCCTGAATGAGGCATTCTGGAGACTTGAAGTCAATATGAAAACTCCTAAAAGCCAATCCTTGTAGTATTTCCTTCAACAACCATGAAAGTATATCCCAAACTCAAGATCTACGTAGAAGATTTGCTTTGTTAACAGTGTGTCAGGCACTTGTCCCCATTACCACCTAACTCAGTTGTGCCTGTCTTAATTTTGTGTAGATATTTGCCAGACTAATCTGTTTGAGCACCTTAGTGTCTGGGATTTAGTGCTGCCATCTGATATTCACAGCTTCCAAATGCGGTACAACTGTAAATGGTTGAGATTTTGGGCAGGATTTTGCAACGTCATCTGAGTCTTACTAGCAATAAGCACAATCAGAAAGTTGATCGCTGTTTTGCACTTTATCCAGCTGCTAGACAGACATACATGTCTTCATTCACAGAGTGATACATTTAACTCTGCCAAAGGATATACATGTTTTGATAATTCTTGTATATGCCTCATTGTCAGTAAAAGCAGCTCACAAGAGTGTGCTGCTGAGACAAATAAAGGTATCCACTGCGGACAGATTCTAGACATGGACTGAAATCTTGGGCTTCAAATAGTGCTTTCCTGAGGTGAGCTGACTAGTATGTCAGTTTTCTTTGTGCTGATCCTGAGACTGTAGTTGGTGCATGCATTGGAGAATAAAGCTACGCAATACTGCATGTCCAGTTCTAAACCAGTATGTAGTGCACTATCGTTAGAAAACAGTAAATTACAAAATCTGTCCTTGAAGGTATTTTCTCACAGCCATTTTGCATTAAGTGTCTTCTCATCCTTGTGATATCTGATTGCGATGTTAAAATTACAAGGTATGGGAGAGCATGGCAGTGAGAAAAGGGACCATTGCTAGCACTCAACCTTGTTTAAATGTACCAGTGGCATGGTATGGGTAAGAAGACTCATCAAATGTTAACATATGGTTCATGTTTCCTGTAGGATTAGAATTAGAATATCCTTTACTGTCATGTGTACTCGTGTACAGAAGTACAGAAGTACAGAAGTACACGAGTACAGTGAAAAGTTGACAATCTACGTAATGGATACTGGGTGTGTCTGCCTCAAGGTGGCTTGGGGACTGAAGGACATATGGTTGAGGGGGTCTGACAATGACAGGGGACACAGATGGAACATTGTATTGGGTGAGGACATGATGGAGTGAAGGCTGAGGGCTAAAATGCCTAACAACCACATGGAGACTTGGGTCGATGCCCAGCAAGTTTGCCCAGCAACCTCCTTACTTTGAGCCTGATCAGGAGGTGGCAGCCACTAATCCAGATGCCCCAACTCCAAAAGACAAAAGTTCCAGGTGAACCAGTTGGCATTCATAAGAAGGGAATGCAACATCTTGTGACTCAAGCTGATGTATATCGCTGTCACCAGTGTCACAACTATCCTGTATTCTGAATACCTATTTCACATGGGTTTCATTTGGTGCCATTTCCTTCTGCATATCACAATGTCAAAGCACCGGACACAGGATGTCCCTGTATCAATTGAATTTTCCAACAGTGGTTGGGGTGATAGAGGTGTGTCTTTTTGAAATGATCAGCAGAAACTGAGGCGCTAACTTGACAGGATCCCAACAGAAAGCCTCTGCTATTAAAAAACGATGATTTCGGTCTGCAAATTCTGAGCTTAAATCTCCTGCAAAAAAATGACTCTGATCATTGCAGAGGATAAATTGAAGAAGATCCAGTCATGCTTTCAGACATAAATTGTAAATTAGCTCTAGACTCAGCTAATATCTGTCCACCTTATCATGTTTTAATTGGTTAATAGCTCCATGTAGGTGCTTGAATGATATAATTTCCACTGGACCTCTCTGCTTGTTAATGCTTCATAATACATCTAATCACTAATCATATCTACTTTGTGAAAATTACTGTTGTAAGAAGTTTTATATAAGAACATGTGAATAGGTGAAGGACTAAAATGTTTCTTCCCCTGTCAATTTTCATCTCACTGGTATCTCAATTTTCCCATCATTACATCTGGCTATATTTTGATAAATATAATGTTTTTATTTCTCAGACTATTAGCTTTCTTAAAAGAAAATTCAAATCATGCTTCACTGTGGCTGGTGGAGAGAGGTGGCTGGGAGCTGTTGAGCGGCAAATCCAGTCCACTGCTACTCACGCCATGGTGGTCATGGCCTGAGTAGTTGTTCCAGTGTTGATGGATTGGGATCCATTCTTTTTCTCTGATGTCTTAGCAGCATCTGCAACAGTGACAAAGTGAATGATCTCTCAGTCATCTGGAGTTAATCTGGATGGTCAATTGGTTCACAGAAGTTGAGAATGGACCCCTGTCCTCAAGAATTGGTTCAGTCTTCTGGCAATGGTAGGGGCTGGAGTGTTGACGGCGATAAGGCAGCTTTGGCAGAGGCGACGTTCTGCGTCTGGTCAGTGGCAATGAAGGCTTCCTCCACTGTGTTGCATCCTCAGGGAATGGTTTTGCAGCTGTGCAGTGTGGCGGTGTTCCAAAAACCACTTCAGAAATTGCTGAACAAAAAAATGCAATTTGTCCAAACTTTATATGATTTATTTCTTTTTATAATTTATATAATTAAAATGATGCCAGTTTATGGCAACTTATACACGTTTTAATGCTTTTTCCTTAATATATGTATCAGTAAATTACTGATACTATTGAATTCTGATTTTTAAAAAAATTCTGAAATCCTTTCAACGTCACTTTTCATTTCTATAGTGCCATCAACAAGAGTGTTACCAAATATTTCATACCTAGCTCCATATGGGGATATTACAGCAAATTACCAAAAGTTTAATCGAAGCAGTGATTATTACATTAGTTCTAACCTGGTCTGAAAGGAATATGGAAGATGTCTGATTGTACCAAATATCAATTCAACATGAAAGGCCTGAAGTTCTTCCTACCCCAATGAAACAATTGACTTAACAGGGCCAAAAGATTCTCTTCTAAGGAAATCCTGTTACCCTTCCCCCGTGATGTGATCCCAACTGGACAAGTCAGATCCCTAGTTGAAATCCAACTTGAAAGATCATATGTCGAGAGTGTAGTGCTGGAAAAGCACAGCAGGTCAGGCAGCATCCGAGGAGCAGGAGAATCAAAGTTTCAGGCATAAGCACTTCATCAGGAATTGAAAGATCGTCTGTTTATTTTTACCAAGGTGGTCGTTCATTAAAACACAAGCATGTAATGCTGCAAATTTTGTTTTAACAATAAACACAAGTGAAAGAAGATGAAATAGAACACAACCTTTTACATATTACACAATTTGAAAAGTTTCAAAACACACAGTAAAGTACAATCCCAACTAATTCAACTCCAGCACTTGACTGTGCTTGAACACGAGAAAGTGTTCCCTTCTTCATCAAATGTATAGATTTGACTTTTGTTTTTTTCAATTGCAAGTTTTGAGAGGAGGGTAGACTTTCTCTTGATAAGTCATACAATTGACTTAGACTTACTCTGGCAAAAACAGAAATTGCTGGAAAGGCTTAGTAGGTCTGGCAGCATGTGTGGATATCTGACAATACAGTGGCTTTTAGATGTGATTTTTGTCCTTTTTTTCAAGAGACATTTTAAGGCAGAGGTAATGAGCAACCTACCAGACCCATGCGAGAAAACTGCCTGTGAAGCCTTGTTTTCTTTTAAAAGTTGGAACAATGGAAGCAGCCTGAATGGGTGTGGTCAAGCTCTTACAGAATCAAGACTTTCAGTTTAGATTTTTTGTTTTACCTTTTAGCAGTTGTTGCGAGGGTCTCAGCAGTGTTGGAAGCTGCAGTGAATCTCTCTCAGCTGTTACACTCTCCCAAAGTTTTCTCTTCATGTACTTTTTCTCCTGGGTTACTGATATTGCATGTGAGACAATCTGTTTTCTGAATTTGCCTTTTGCCAAATGTGTGTTTATGGGATGTTACTATATTGGGGCAGTTAATTAATAATACTTACTGCACCTATTATTCGGTTGAATTTTCCAATAGAATTAAATTATTCCAGTTCCTTCTTTCTTTTGTTGTATTTAACTACAGTGAATGAATAATGTGTGTTTTCCTTTAAATCCAGTAGTTTGACCAATTAAATTGCATCTGGAATGCAACGCCTTACATTTACCCTTAAAATAAGAAAACGTTGGGGTCTGGACTATCTTCTGAATTTTGTGGGGATTTGGTCTCGTCCATAACAGAGAGAAAAAACAGAGTTAACATTTGGAGACACTTGTTCAGAACTAGCAGCCAATTTGAATGGCTTCTCATTATTCAGTTCGGCTAAAAACAATGTGGTTGTTTGCACATCTATCAAATTTTCAAAAGTGCTTTAACATCTGTGTATCCATATAATTTTTCTGCCTTCTTTCAACAGAGGCTTTAACGGTGTTATGACAGTACTGATATTCAGAGCAAACGTGATAAAATTGACTCATGCCAACATAACTCAAAATTTCACAATTTATCCTAGGTGGGAAAATTCAAATAGTATTTATTTTCACTTCTTTAAGTGGTATTTAACCTTGTTCCATAATTTGGCCCAAATAAGTTACTTAAGCCTTGGCAAACTCATACTTAGAGTCAGAGAGTCATAGAGATGTACAGCACAGAAACAGACCCTTCGGTTCAACTCACCCATGCCGACCAGATATCCCAACCTAATCTAGTCCCACTTGCCAGCACCTGGCCCATACTACTCTTCCTCTTCATATACCCATACAGATGCCTTTGAAATGTTATAATTGTACCAGCCTCCACCACTTCCTCTGGCAGCTCATTCCACACACACCACCCTCTGTGATAAAAAGTTGCACCTTAGGTCACTTTTATATCTTTCCCTCTCACCCTAAACCTATGTCTTCTAGTTCTGGACTTCCCCATCCCAGGGAAGAGACTTTGTCTGTTTATCCTATCCTATCTACCTACAACTGTACTTTCAAGGAACTATGAACCTGCACTCCAAGGTCTCTTTGTTCAGCAACACTTCCTAGGACCTTACCATTAAGTGTATAAATCGTGCTAAGATTTGCTTTCCCAAAGTGCAGCACCTCCCATTTATCTAAATTAAACTCCATCTGCCACTCCTCAGCCCATTGGCCCATCTGTTCAAGATCCCAGTAACCTTCTTCACTGTACACTACACCTCCAATTTTGGTATCAAACTTACTAACTATACCTCATATACTCATATCTAAATCATTTATATAATTGACGAAAAGTAGAGGACCCAGCACCAATCCTTGTGGCACTCCACTGGTCACAGGTCTCCAGTCTGAAAAACAACCCTCCACCACCACCCTCTGTCTTCTACCTTCGAGCCAGTTCTGTACCCATTTTAGCCAAATTTAAAACCAAATTGTGTTTTTGTAACTAATCAAATGGTGTAAATGTTCTTCCCAGGTTTGGCTCAAACAAAAAATCTATTGATGTAAACCGTGCAACTGCTTAGTCATTTGATGACATTATTGGTTAATTATTGGAACATTACTGGTTCATTTTTCTATCCAAAATTACAAAAACCAATTGGCTCTGTGAGTCCATAGAACTTGCCAATATCCTTATACCAAATTGTCCAATTTGTTCAACATGTGTCCTCCAATCTTGGAATAGGATATGAGTCTGTTTTCTTTAACATTTTGGCTTTGCAATATCCAATACAAATCCTTATGACCCCTCTGATATCGATAATATCACAATAGGTATGCTCCAGTTTCTATGACACTGTTCAATAATGCCTTTATTCACTATGAACTAAATCACTTCCCTCACTTTTGAGCTATTCTTTCTGGATTGAGTCTATGTTGGTACGATTTTATACACAATGCATTCTCAACCTTAACATCAAGAACAGTCAAAGGCACTTTTCTTGGCATGCTCATCAAAAAGCATTTATGTTTTGTTAATAGCCTTCATAAGTCACTGCGATAATGTCCTGAAGGTAAAACATAATGTCATTGAGCAGTTTAAGCACTTCCTTATTATGCTGGAGGGATAAATATCAAAATTTTAAGATTCTTTGGGGAGTGCAAGAGGTTGTTCCTTGCAATGAGAAAGTTGAGGACCGCGTAGTGATTCTAAAGAAGTCAGCTAGCTGGACCTCATAGAATATGAGTTCACTCATTGGGGCTGTTAATCTGGTCCTATCAGGCAGCCCTGGTTGACAGACCAAAAAGATGAGTGTCTGAGTTTCTGACCTTCTGGGTGCTGACTTTGACAAGGCTGTGCCAAAGTTAAAGACTTTTCATGAGTCCTAAAGGGAGAATTGGTGATGGGATACCGACCTCTGTGGAGTTATTTCAGACCAGAAGTCACATTGTCAGAATCTCTGCCCCTGTAATGCAAGAGACAAGGATGATATAGCATTCTTAAGTGGCATGACAGGGTAAATATTAAGAGCATGTTTTCTTTCATGAGAGAGTGTAGGAGCAGAGGACATGGTCTGAGAATAAACTGAATTAAGACTGAAATAAGGAGATATTTATTCTCTCAGGGGTTGTGAATCTTTGGAATTCCTTGCCATAGAGAGCTGTGGGGGGTAGAGTTCTGCTGTATATTTAAGGCTGAGATAGATAGATTCATGATCAGTCAGAGAATCAAGGATTACAGGGAAATTGCAGGAAAGTGGATGTGAGGAATGTTGGATCCTACATGGTCCTATTGAATGGAAGAGCAGGCTCCTGGGACTGGAAGGCCAAGTCCTGTTCCTATTTTTTAATGTCTTATGGACTTTTCTGTTTCTTTCACTTCCTGGACTTAGAGACATTATAGTCTTTTTTGCTGATTAGGTTGTTTCAACATTCTCAGCATCAAATAACTCTCTAAGGTTTTATACAAATATTTCTGGTCCAAAGCCTTCAATAAAAACCCTTACATTGAGGTAACATGTTTCCCAATATTGCAAACTAACTCCTTTCTACAGAACAAAGTGTTTCTTACATGTAACGCTCAACTAATGTGAACTGAAACAAAAATACTTCCAAGCTATGGGACTGTTCCCAATGCATAAAAACTTTTTTTTGATTCTTATAAAGTGAAAGCAAGCTGATAGTTTTCAATATTTAATCTGGCCGATTTCTATTTTTGTCTCTGATTTACAGCATTTACAGTTCCTTCGGTTTCAGTTCCCTCACTCGTGCTGTTTTATGAAAAATGCCATACCTTAGAAATACTGATGAGTTAATTGTTAATCCCCCCTCTGTACTAATTCATATAGCAATAGTTCAATATCTAATCTCGAAAGTAAATGATGTAAATATACCTATAAATCACATACCTTACATCACACATGGGAAACAAGCTCCTGGGAAGGAAAGTGTACGCCTAAAAGAATATTCTCAGCCCCGCAAAGGGTGTCTGAATGTGATCCCTTTAAGGCTCAGATGTATAAAAAAAGTTTGATAGTATAAGGAGAAAAAGAGCTAGGTAAAGAGTTTCTTCAGTTTTGATTCATACCAATATATCCAATATTAAGAGTCAATTTAAGCAAAGAGAGGCAAAAGGGTAACTTACTGTAATCTGGAAGAAGAAAATGGCTTTCCTCAATTGCCTTGAATTTGTGGTGCTGTATTATTGCTGAGAATGCAGTGCAAACTCACTAACTGCTGGAGCAGATATTGCATTATAGCAGTAGAGAGTCTAAAGAGATTCAAAGCTAATAAGACACACTTTGTTCGCAGATTGATTTTAGGGACAGACCTTGTGGCATCATGCACCTGAATCAAGAAGCCCAAGGATCTGTCAATATTGGCTCCAAAGTTTCATCACCATCGCTGTATGCAAGCTGCCCAGGGGAGAAGATTTTCTTTTCTTTTGTTAAGTAATTGCTTAGTTGAAGATATTACATAAGATATCATGCACATAAAAACCTTGTCCAATTTTCTATTCATAATCTACTGCATGGTCTTTTCCACTCTTGATAATCTGAATCAATTTACAATGTCACTTACTTGAAGAGATTAATCAGGCAGGCTTCATCTTTGAAATCATGTTGGTTGTCACCTACAAAGTTATTTTCAGTTATTCATATAGGTTTATATAAATCTTGATGCCAGTGAGTGATTCCATTAATTTTATAGTGATAACTAGCAACCTCATGAGTTTCTGGTTATCAAAAGTGCATTAGATTGTCCTCAAAATTCACTTCGATTCTCACCTGAAGTCTCTCATACTTTTCTATAAAATGTATAGGCTACAAATTTATTGTAGATCTGGGATTGTGAAGAGTTATAATATTTAAATCACGGAGCAGTTCTGAATATCTTAAATGTTAAAACACTAAAAAAGATTACGATGTGAGATTACTATAAAAACTCATTTGGGAGCAAGAGGATTGTACCATCACTGAATTGTCTGTCCAGTTAATAATAGCAATAAGGTCTTCAAAATGCTTTAAAAGTCATTAAAACTGAAGGAGAGTGACTGTTCTGCCTAAATACCTATCAAATGCAAAAGTTTAATTGTGACAGGATTTGACATGTAGCAATAGTCGGTCCCTGCCATTAATGAGCATTCTCACTGCGTTAATGATATGGTTAACCAATTGCAGCCTCTTTATCTTAGCCTCTAATTGGTGCACAGGTCAAAACAACAACCAAAGGTTATACAGAGTGCATCAGGAAAATAACATGAAAATGACAGAAAAAAGGACCACGAACAACAGACTGTATTGATGTGCAACATTAAAATGAAAGAAGTACTCATTATTCCAATATATATGCCAATCATTCTTGAAAGGGGTATTGCAATTGAAAAATAAAATAATTTCTTTTTAGGTAAAAGGAAATTCAAAAGACATGTCAAAGAAGTCAAGAACAGCAAAGGTACCAGCCTGAGCCGCTTAAAGCATTTCTGTACTTTTGCAGTCCAGTGTATTAGGTTAAAGTTACACTTTGAAAAATTTCTACTGAAGTATTCATAGAGTCATAGAATCATACAGCTTGGAAACAAGCCCTTCAGCCCAACCTGTCCATGCCAACCAGGTTTCCGAAAATGAACTAGTCCTGTTTGCCTGCATTTGGACCAAATCCCTGTAAACATTTCCTATCCATGTACCTGTCTGAATGTCTTTTAAATGTTCTAATTGTGCCCACCTCTACTACTTCCTTGGGCAGCTTGTTCCATATACACAGCACATTCTGTGTGAAAAAGTTGCCCCTCAGGTCCCTTTTAAACATTCCCCTCTCACTTTAAACCTATGTCATCTGGTTTTGGACTTCCCCATCCTGGGGAAAAGACCTTGGCTCTTCACCCTGTCCACCCAGATCTGGCAGCATCTGTGGAGAGAGAAACAGAGTTAACGTTTTGAGTCCAGTGACCCTTCTACAGTATTTGGTTTGATGGTTTGGTCTGCTGGTCAATGGCACTGGGAGTTAGGAATATTTTGAAAGATTCTTTATGAATGATAAAAAGCTTGCATTTACATAACACTTTACATAGAGTAATGGGGCTGGATGAATATTTTTGAGCTTTGCTTGATGAATTTTGGGAAACAAATAGTTTTTGCGGTATTGTCCTGGGGAGAATTATTAGGAAAGATAAAATCAATGATACTGTTCATGGCATATGGAAACTAAATTGACTCATCAAAAGATGTTTTCTTGTTCCAATGTTTTCTGTCTGTTAATCAATGAATGTCATTTCCCTATTTCCCCTTTCTTTAAGATATTCTAAAAACATAATTTTAAAAATATTTCCTTCATTGTCTTTCTCAAACATGCATTTTTGGCCAGGCGCATCAGACAGAACCACTCATTGGGCGCCAGGCCCCAGCCTTTCCCCACGATGCTCCCAGAGCCTGAGTGCCAGGTTCTCTCCATCCAGAGTCACATTGTTGACTGCTGTATATCACGGGGTGGGGGAGGTGTGGGGGAAGCGATAGGGTTAGTTAGGGAGGGATATGTTTTTACAGTGGGGGTGCGAGGGAGGGGGACGTCTTTACTGAGAGACTTTTACTTGGCATAAAGGTGGTAAGGGAGGGGTATGTTGTTTGTTGGGAGGTGGTGAGGAATTCTGATTTCAAACCTGCGCTGCCTAGCGGCTTTACCCACTCAGGAGTAAACCCTGAGGAAAAATCAGGAGCTGGAGTCTCTAAGGTGGTCTGACGTTGTCTTCAACCTCGTTCTGGCAACTCCTGTGATGACACTGGTGCCAAGCTGTATCAACTCTTTCCCTTCCCTTGGACAACATCACTGATGTGGAGAGGGGAGATCTGCTGCATGGGCAAATGCTGGTCTTCCATACAACCTTGCCCAGGCCTGCACCCTGGAGAGGTCACTCCAGCATCATCTTACCGTAACAGCACAACATGGAAAGCAGCAGTCTACCAGTTATAAGCCTGAGCTCGACTGGAGTAGAGCAAGGTGTCAGGGCCGTTGCTCCTCATTGGACAGCTACCTCCTGCCTCAAGCTGGGCAGCCCCAGCCAATTAGGTGCTGTCCCACCACATGGGTACATGGGGCTTAGGGACACAAGTACAAACTGTGACCTGTAAACGCTGCTACCAAGCATAACGAGAAGACAAAGAAAGAAGCCAGCACTCAGATTAGAATACTGGAATGTACCATGATCACTGGTATATCAGATGACCTTTGGGAGATCAGCGATACAGGCAAGACAGCAGTGAGTAACAATGAACTGCTGAGACTACAAGTGGATATTGCAATGCTCCAAGACACATGCCTCACCGAATCGGGACCCCATATGCAAAAGAGACTATACGTTCTTCTGGCAGGGGAAGGGCTCAGACGAGACCAGAGAACATGGTGTCGGCTTTACCGTGAAGAACTCACTGCTGAAGATGGTAGATCCTCGTGAGAACGGGACAGAGCGACTTTTCTCACTTTGACTCCATATGTCTGACCTGTCAGCATCTACGGCCCAACCCTCTACTCACACAAGATGCAAAGGACGAGTTCTATGAGCAGCTCTCAATGATAATACAGGGGATCCTAGGTCAGGAACAGTTGCTGCTAATTGGCAACTTCAACACCAGAGTGGATACCAACTACGAATCCTGGCCAAGCTGCCTGGGGCAGTATGGGATTGGTAGTACGAATTGCAATTGGCAATGATTGCTCAAGCTTTGCACTGTCCATGAATTGTGTTTCACCAACACCAACCTCCAGACCAAAGCTCAGCACAAAGTGTCTTGGCAGCATTCTCGCTTCAAACACTGGCACCAGAGAGACCTGATAATCACCAGGTGCTGCCACCTGAGAAACGTGCTCATGATTCGCTCCTTTCAGAGTGCCAACTGTGACACGGATCACTCACTGGTTTGCTGCAAGATCAGACTTCGACCAAAGAAGATGCACTATGCCAAACCTTCAGGCAAGCAGCACATCGATGCCAGTAAGACCCAACACCCAGACAAAGTGGCAGAGTTCATCATGTCACTGGAAGATGTGCTCCTTGCAGACCCACCAGAAGGAGATGCTCAGCAGAGATAGGACTCTCTCAGGGACATATTCCACAGCACTGCACTCAAGGCCTTTGAGCAGAAACAGGCAAGACACAGGCCTGGTTTGAAGTGAGCTCAAGTAAGCTCACCGCTATCATCGAGGCAAAGCGTGTTGCACTACTAGAACACATTGCCACTCTACCCAGGCAATACTGCAAGTGCCAAGGACAGCAAGAGGCAAGGCCCAGAAAACAGCCAGATGCTGTGCAAATGATTACTGGCTACAACTATGCAAACGCATTTAGTCATCATTTGACACAGCCAATATCTGTGGAGTACGAGGGGATCAAGAAAACCATTGGTCCAATCCAGAGCAAGAGAGCACCACAAAAGCAAGCACATGGAGAGATAAATGGAGCATTATGCCAAACTCTATTCCAGAGAAAACAGCACCTTGGACAGCATGCTTGATGCCATGGAATGCCTGCCTGTCATGGAGGATCTGGATGCATTGCCAACTGCCGAAGAGCTGAGTAACGCAATCGACAGCCTGCCCACTGGGAAGGCACCAGGATTGGATGGCATTCCACCAGAGGCCATCAAGTGCATAAGAGGCATCCTGCTAACCCACCTGCACGAACTACAGCTCCAGCGCTGGAAAAAGGGAGCAGTGCCACAAGACATGAGAGACTGCAATGTTGTCAGCCTATATAACAACAAAGGGGACAGAAGCAACTGCAACAACTACAGGGGAATCTCTTTGTTGAGCATCGTTGGAAGGTCTTCTCCCATGTGGCCCAGAACAGAATGCAGAAAATCACCAAAAGGGTATATCCCAGGTCTCTGTGCGATTTTAGGTCAGAACGCTTCACAACTGACATGATCCTCTCCCTGCAACAGCTACAAGAGAAATGTAGAGTACAAAGACAACCACTCTATGTCACCTTCATTGAACTCACGAAGGCCTTCGACCTTGTGAGCAGAGACAGCCTGTTCAAAACCTTCGCCAGGATAGGCTATCACCCGAGGCACCTCAGGATAGTTCAGTCATTCCACTCAGACATGAAGGGCGTCGTTCAGTTTGACGGCTCTTCTCAGAGGTCTCCAACATTCACAGTACGTGTGATGTAGGGCTGTGTGCTAGCACCCACCCTGTTTGGCATCTTCTTCGCAGTCATGCTGAAGCATGCCTTTGGAACATCAACTGCTGGTGTCTACCTCCACACCAGATCCGACAGGAGGTTGTTCAGTTTGTCCTGGCTGAGGGTGAAATCTATGGTTCGTGAAGCACTCATCCAGGACCATGTTGTTTGCAGACGATGCAGCAATTGCAACATACTCGGAAGAGCAACTGCAACGCCTCATAGACAACTTCTCCAGAGCCTGCCAAGACTTCAGCTTGACCTTCAGCCAGAAGAAAACCAATGTTTTGGTTCAAGGTGTTGAGCACCCCCTTGCCATTACAATCAAAACTGCGAGCTGGAGATAGTCCATGGGTTTACATACCTTGGCTCCAAGATCACGGACAGTCTCTCCCCAGACTCCGAGATCAACAGATGTATTAGACGAGCACACTCAACATTCAATAGGCTGACAGAGAGAGTCTGGCAGAATGGAAAGCTAACGACCCACACCAAGGTTGCAGTTTACAGGATTGTGTCCTCAGCACACTGCTTTAAGGCAGCGAGACCTGGAACCTCTACTCCAGATAAGAATGGCATCTCAGCGCCTTCCACCTTTGCAGCCTAAGACACATCCTGGACATCAAGTGGACTGACTGAGTCACTAACAATGAGGTCTTGGCCCATGTCCAAATACCCAGCCTCTTTGCCCTGCTCCAACAACTCTGAAAGACCTGCTGTATAGGGAACTGGCCTCTGGCAAGTGAGCACAAGGGCATCTTTGTTTCAAGGGTGTCTGCAAGACAGACATGAAGTCACTGAACATGAATGTTGAGAGGTGGGAGGACATTGCAAGCGATTGATCTTGCAGGAGGCTGGAATTACGCAGAGGCCTAAAAAGAGCAGAAGGGAAACTCAGGCTTGCTGCTGAAGAAAAGTGCACCCGTTGAGAAATACCGGAGGACAGCTCCCTCGAGTGCAGTCGCTGCAGCGGAGACTTCCACTCCCGTGTGCGCATCAATAACCACAACTGGGAGGCAGTCACTGATTGTCACGACCCTCAGAGGCTGTTTGGAAGGTCATGAGAAGAGGCAGGCTGAAACAAAATGTCCCACTGGCTGATTCAAAGATTCGGAAGAATCAAAGTCCAGTGAATCGTGCACCTTGTCAGCTAAGTTTCTTCTTCTGCAGCAAATGCTGTAGAGAATGCAACGGTCAAATGGATCTCATGAGCCACATCAGGTAATACTCAGTTGATCACCACAGTGCAGGCCATCACCTTATAAGATGGAAAGCTGCCACACATGATCATTAACATGTAATTTACCAGCAACCAATATTCGAACAGAAATTTATTATCACAAGTATCTTTACAAAGACTTTATAATGAAAAGTTTTAAAAGTCGCCATACCATAATAAATAATTTAATGACAGAAATCAGAAATAAGAATTTTAAACAAGTAAAAGGCTAGCACAGTTCAATTTATGGCTTTTGGGTTCAGGGCACAATGGAAAATTATTGTTAATTTAATATCAATCTGGACAATTAAGAGAACTATGATGTACATTTTGATGGCTGCTCTACTAACAAAGATTGAAGCAAGATTTCCCAGGCGCAGATCCATGGTCTCATGAGACTAATAGATGCCACCATTCACCCTATCCATGCCCCATATGTTTGGATCTATTAATGATATTGACAATGGGTCAGACTGCTGAGACAGATAGTTGATTAGGGATGATATTGGTTCAAATCATTAAGAATAATCAATATTTAATTTTGTAAGAGCCATCAAAATGTACATCATAGTTATCTTAATTGTTCTGATTGATATTAAAATAACAGTAATTTTCCAGTGTGCCCTGAACCCAAGAGCCATTAACTGAATTGTGTTGAACTTTTACTTATTAATGATTTCTGTCATTAATATATTTACTATGGTATGGTGACTTTTAAAACTTTTCATTATAAAGTTTTTGTAAAGATACTTGTGATAATAAATTTCTATTGTAATATTGGTTGCTGGTAAATTACATGTTAATGATCATGTGTGGCAGCTTTCCATCTTATAAGGTGATGGCTTGCACTGTGGTGATCAACTGAGTATTACCTGATGTGGCTCATGAGATCCACTTGACCGTTGCATTCTCTGCAGTATTTGCTGTAGAAGAAGAAGCTTAGCTGACAAGGTGCACGATTCACTAGACTTTGATTCTTCCGAATCTTTGAGTCAGCCAGTGGAACATTTTATTCAGCCTGCCTCTTCTCATGACCTTCCAAATAGCCTCTGAGGGTTGTGACAATCAGTGACTGCCTCCCAGTTGTCTTCTATCTCCACATTGCACTAACAGATGCCCTTACAGCAAAAACATGGATGTCCAGAAAGTTGTGACAATTATTCCCTTTAATTCTTATCATCCAGTTGTGGTATTTTGTTATGTACATCAATATCAGGATAAAGAACAAGTGTAAATTGCCAGGTAATTATTCTACACAGGCACTTTGGCCAGTTTATTCCTCTTAGAATGCATTTACCCAGGTGCTCTTATTATATGAGATAAACAAAGGTTCAAATTTAATTTTATTAAAACACTCGCAGGTTAAAGAAGCAACTCTTACACAACAAATTAAGTTATCTTTTCCCCAAACTTGACTGAGTGCCTGAAAAACATATAAACTACTTGCCCTGGTAAACTTGATTGGGCTGATGGATTCAATTCACTGAACTCCGTCAACTGGACACACAGTTTCATTTTGGTGCGAAGGTGGCTCTCGCACAGAGTCTTCACTGACTGAGTTTTCGCTGAGGGAATGGCCGCTGAGGGAAAGCTGTTCCATCTTTCTTATCCCTTCTTTCTGGTCTCTTCTGGAACATTTTCTGACTTGAGCCAATGAGGCGATAGAACAGGAGTTACAGCACTCAATATGGTCCGGCCTAGGTGATCCTAGGTGCACTCATCCCCTGTTTTTTGAGGTGGGCTAGTTGGCCCTGTTTGAACCAAGAGGTGGATAGAGGAACATATCCTGAACCAGTCTTTGGTGTTTCTCTCGTTGAGGGTGATGAGTTCTTCCAGTGCACCCTGGTCACTGGTTTCTTCAGGTTTCATCCTGAAGATGTTCTTCTTTCAATGATTCACTTTCTGCAAGCCTGATCACTTGTTGGGATGCTATGTCAATGTACAATCCATTGTGATTTACATAGATCATGCCATCTTGTGTGCATTCTGTTCAGCTACAGGTCTTCTGTCAAGCGCCTGGTCCTGATATTCTAGCTTGCAAACAAATACATCTTCCTACTTCTTGTTTGATTTTGGTGCCAACTATTCCAGCCACATGATCAGCAGAGACTCAATGCTACAATCTCCTGTTGGTTTTCTGACTTAAAATGGGCAGTGACTGATCGATGGATTGTATTGATCTCTCGTAATATTGGGAAAATCCATTATATCCATTTCTTATTAAAATTGAATTGAGTTTAAGACTTATAACTGATGTCTCCACTGTACTGTTAATGCTTTACACTAAATTTGAAATATCTTCTCTAGGGAATACAACTGGGCACAATTTATGGAGACACCGGTTCACCCAAACCTTAGATTCTCTTCCTCAATCTCCCAAATCTTTATTCATACAGGAAGGGGGTATCACCAGCATATATTACCCACCTGTGATTGCCTGTGAGATAGCGGTGGTGAGCTACCTTCTTGAACTGCTGCAGTCCATGTGCTATGGGTAGATTCACAATACTGTTACGGGGTGGTTTCCAGGATTTTGAGACAGCAACGACAATGCACTCCCAAGTCAGCTTGGTGAGTGGCTTGGAGGAAAACTTGCAGTTGGTAGTATTCCCTTGTAAGTGCTGCCTTTTTCTTCTAATGGGAAATGATTATGTGGGATATAAATGAATTAATGTTATTTCTGCAAGTAAATTCTGATACAGAACAGGAATGAGAAAATGCATATTCAGCAAAAAGAAAGGATATGTTAGCATGAGACGTGAATACAGAACAATGGTGGATATATGGGCAAACAGGAAAGCATCTGTTTCCCCCTTACATGGAGACACAGGAACAAACCCTAATCAAAGAGGTCAAAGTGGCCTCTGGATGGAAATAGATGCTGATAGACTGATTCAGATATTTGTCTCGGACTGAAATTATTAAAGTGAGTGAGCTTTTGTTTCTCACAATTATGAGTTTGGAATGTGCTGTCTAACAAGCCTTGGTGAATTTCTGCAATGCATCGTGTAGAAGGTCCACATTACTGTTACTGGGCATTAGCTTTGGAGAGTGTAGATGTTCATGGATGTTGCGCCAATCAAGTGGGCTGCTTTGTCCTGGATGTTGTTTAGCTTGCTGAGTGTTGTTGGATCTGCACACATCCAGGTAAGTGGACAGAATTCCGTTGCACTCCTGACTTGTGCCTTGTAAATGATGGAAAGGCTTTGGGGATTCAGGAAGTGAGTAACTCACTACAATCTGCCTTTACGTTCTTTTCCAACTTTTGTATCACTAAACCTTTCCCCGTGCTGAAGTATCCATAAGGCAATGGAGCTACTTGTCCTTAGCTGGGAGTTTAGTCCATGGCTGACAAGACATATCCACATGCTGGTATTACACATTATTTGTCTGGAAGCCAAACAACCTCTGAATCTTTAGAATGGCCATGATGTGGAGGTGCCAGAGTTGGACTTGGGTGGACAAGGTCAGAAGTCATACAACACCAGGTTATAGTCCAACAGGTTTATTTGAAATCGCAAGCTTTCATCAGGTGAAGGCAATGTAGGATGAGACAGTAGGGCACTAAACAAGTTAATGTTCATCTATGGATATTTGAGAATTTGAATTCAGCTCACATAAATAAAAGTGATCATGAACTTTAGTGATGGTCTTTATGGGAAGGAAACTTATTGTCTCCTTCTGGCCTACA
The DNA here is from genome assembly GCF_004010195.1 of Chiloscyllium plagiosum. Classification (NCBI taxonomy): domain Eukaryota; kingdom Metazoa; phylum Chordata; class Chondrichthyes; order Orectolobiformes; family Hemiscylliidae; genus Chiloscyllium; species Chiloscyllium plagiosum. The sequence continues at coordinate 105,533,797 of NC_057712.1, read as the reverse complement.
CATGATTCCAATGCTGTACAACATAGTTGACTGTTAACTTCCATCTGAAGTCACGGAGTATTCTGGGATCTATTGCTGTCCTATAATAACAGCTATAATCAGCAACATACACACATATCCAGAAAGTAAATGCGAAAAATGCAATTTTACATTGAAGTTAATTACACCATGTATTTTATTACCTCTAACTATGCAAGAAAAATATGACCAATCTAACTTATTGTTCATTTAAAAATAATTAAAAGAATGTAATTTTTTATGATAGTACCCTTGATGTGAGTAACTAATTACCATTTTATATTAAAATGTAAAAAGAAACAGGTATCAAAGTTATGCATTAATCCTACATAATTTTTAAAGTCTTTCAGAGTGTATGCTGTATTATCCTGTGACATTATTAATATATGCTTATAGAAGGGTGCTTGCCTGATGTCAAGTAATTTGTTGTAAAATGTTGTATGGTGTGAAATTTAAAATTAGGATATAATTGTAATTGACACTTTAAATCAAGTAAATCAAATAATCACATCCATCTTATAATCTCAAAATGATCACCCATTAATTAAATGAAATTTAATGCATCAGGTATTGCATCGCAGTGAGTGATAATGAAGCCTTATAGCTAAATATTTCATGGCAGACACATGCTTATGCAGAAGATAAAGGGGTTATCTATGAATAACTAGTTGTGTGAGTCAGTGGGTGGTAGTAAACTGCATTTCCAATTTGATTTAGGCAGCCCACTTTCAGCATGCCAAAAAAAAGCAGGACAATACTTGTCTCATTTATTCAAACAATATCCACCCTCTAATAAGTGCCTTTCAATGGTGTTTTAGTCAATATAGCAGAATAACTCTGATTGCACAGAAGAAATTAATATCAGTGATAAATGTTCTTGTTAAAAAAAGGTAAGACAAGGCGCAGTTTGCTCTGTAATTAGTGAACATGAGTGAAAGAGAGCAAATGCATAGATTTAAAATGTGAGATGGTGGAACATTAATTATGGAGGAACATACACATTCTGTTAATTGTAATTAAGTATTTTTTCTCCTCAAATCTCTCTTTCCCTATTCTATTGCAAGCTCTGATGCTTTTCAGCTGAAGGTGTGTGGTCAATTATTGGATCATATGTTATAAGAAAGACCAATCTGGTTTCACACAGTTCATACAGTTATTTGTTCAATCTGGAAAATGCCTTTTTATATCTAACTGGATAGTTATTAAAATGTCCAGATTCTGAGATACAAATTTTAAAAAAATATAATCCTGATGTGGATGTTATTATGGTGAGATTAATCAACCCTACAAAGACATTTCTGAATTTGGAAAATGCATTCTCATGCGATTGTTCGTCTTCATGGCTAGGTCCCAAGTTAAACATGAACCCCTCTGGTACCGAATGTCATTATTAATGCCTGCCCCTCTACAATCATGCATGTCAGAAGAAAGTTCTCTTCAATGCTCCCGCATATTCAAACCAGACAAGATGGAGCATTGTAGACTAGAGCATCAGGCCTTGCTTATGCAGAAGTCAATGTTCTGGGCATTGTGAGAAATGCTTTGTCTAGTTTTATGACCTCTCTGATTGGATCTTTCCCTTAGACAGCTATAAAGTTGCCATCAATCCCAGAGTACACTGCAAATAGCATTTTTTTAAAAATGCATTATTTAAGACAAAATGACTGCATAAAATATTAGTGCCCAGACAGCAACATTCTTTTATAAGGTGTTTTAATGCATTCTCAATCCCTGGCCTTTGTAATGAACAAAGATGGGTGTTGGCTGTCTAGAACTCATGATGAATCCCTTTCACTTTCAGAATCAGTTATTTCTCCTCACATTTTTTGAAACAAGTTAATGTTTATTCTTTTTAATTTGAGTTGTTTCATTTAAATTGGCTGAATTTTGCAGTGTTAATGATATCAAAATTGTCAGGGTTCATTGGTATTAGTCCATTAAAGTTCATGACTTCTTGAGTGTGCACATGCATCAGGAAAACTTGAAAATCTAGTCAGTACTGTCAGCGTTCCTGTGCTGCTCCTCTGTTGTGTTCTCCACAGATTTCAGTCTCAAAGCAAATAACGAGTACTTGGAAATGACCACATTTACACTGTTAGTCTTGCTCGTAAGAACCGTTGAAAATGTTACATCCCACTGAATGGGGAATTTAACAATGCATTTAACTTTGCAATCTTTGCTGAGAAACCTCATTGGTTCTGAAAAGCGAATTTTATTTCAAGCTTTCCTGTTATGATAATTTCTGTATGTTTTTAATTGGCTTTGGAGTCTGTTTGGAATATTCCTACTTCAGTTGTAAACAATTATTTTGCAATCAAAGTTGTTTAACTAAAAGTGAATATAATCAATCATTTGGATGCAATGGTAAACCAAGGCCATGTCAATCAGAGCCAGGTACAGACACCTGGGCGCTGATATTGACCTTAACTCAGGCATCCATCCCTTGTACAACAACACAAACCCTGACAGGAACACAGTGACCCAGGCCCTGATCTGACCCCAGCAGTTCTGCTTTCACAAGCTGAGTACAGCAGACATCCTGGAACCCAGACCCTGATTACTGGACCCTGATGTATCTCTCTGCCCTGGACCACACTCTCAGGTAGATGGAAACGATACTGAGGCACTTTTCCCCAGTGTCTTGGCCAGTATTTCCTTTCCGGTAAGAGACAGAGTCTGGTGGTGGGAGAAGATTTCTGTTTGGACTAGAGGCTTGTGATAGGCTGGGGCTGTTTTCCCTGGAGCTTTGGAGGCTGAGGAGTGACCTTATAGAGGTTTATTAAATCATGAGAGGCATGAATAGGATAAATAGACAAAGTCTTTTCCCTGGGGTGGGGAAGTCCAGAACTAGAGGCCATAGGTTTAGAGTAAGGGGGAAAGATATAAAAGAGATCTCGGGGCAACGTTTTCATGCAGAGCATGGTACGTGTATAGAATGAGCTGCCAGAGGAAGTGGTGGAGGCTAGTACAATTGCAACATTTAAAAGGCATTTGGATGGGTATATGAATAGGAAAGATTTGGAGGGATATGGACCGGGTGTTGGTAGGCGGGACTAGATTGAGTTGGGATATCTGGTTGGCATGGATAGGTTGGACCGATGGGTCTTTTCCGTGCTGTACATCTCAATGACTCTATGACTAGCAGTGCTCCTCAGGGATCAGTTCTGGGTCCACTTTTGTTTATCATTGATAAATGATTTGGATGACAATATGGGAGGCATGGTTAGTAAGTTTGTGAATGACACCAGAACTGATGGTATAGTGGACAATGAAGAAGGTAATCTAAGATTACAAAGATATCTTGGTCAATGGGCTGAGGAGTGTCAGGTAGAGTCTAATTTGAATAAATGTGAGGTAGTGCGTTTTGATAAAACTAACAGAGGCAGGACATATACAATTAATGAGGAGAAAGTGAGGACTGCAGATGCCAGAGGTCAGAGTCGAGAGTGTGGTGCTGGAAAAGCATAGTAGGCCAGGCAGTGTCCAAGGAACAGGGGAATCGATGCTTCGAGCATAAACTCTTCATCAGGAATTCCTGATGAAGAGCTTATGCTTGAAACATTGATTCTCCTGCTCCTTGGATGCTGCCTGACCTGCTGTGCTTTTCCAGGACCACACTCTCAACACTTACACAATTAATGATAGAGTCTTGCATGGGGTTATGGGCGGCACGGTGGCACAGTGGTTAGCACTGCTGCCTCACAGTGCCAGAGACCCGGGTTCAATTCCCGCCTCAGGCGACTGACTGTGTGGAGTTTGCACATTCTCCCCGTGTCTGCGTGGGTTTCCTCCGGGTGCTCCGGTTTCCTCCAACAGTCCAAAGATGTGCAGGTCAGGTGAATTGGCCATGCTAAATTGCCCGTAGTGTTAGGTAAGGGGTTGATGTAGGAGTATGGGTGGGTTGCGCTTCGGCAGGGCGGTGTGGACTTGTTGGGCCGAAGGCCCTGTTTCCACACTGTAAGTAATCTAATCTAATCTAATCTAATCTAATCTAATCTAATCTAATCTAATCTAAACAAAGGGACTTAAGGGTTCAGGTGCATAGTTCTTTGAAATTTACATCACACATAGACAGGGTGGTTCAGAAGGTGTTTAACATGCTTGCCTTCAGTGCTCAGACCTTTGAATATAGGAATTGAGACATCATATTGAGATTGTACAGGACAGTGGTGAGGCCTCTTCTGCAGTATTATGTGCAGTTCTCATTGCCCCATTGTTTTTAAACTGGAGATGGTTCAGAAAAGATTTTCCAAGAGTGTTGGTGGAAATGCAGGGTTTGAATTATAAAAATAGGCTGGATAGGCTGGGACTTTTTTCAACCTTGGAGGTTGACGGATGACTTTACTGAGGTTTATGAAATCATGAGGGGCATAGATAGGGTGAATAGCAAAGGTCTTTTCCTTAGGATTGGGGAATTGAAACCCAGGGGGCATAATTTTAAGGTGAGAGGAGAAAGTTTGAACAAGACCTGAGGGGGTTTTAGACAGATGGTTAGTGTGTGGAATGAACTGCCAGAGGAAGTGGTGGATGCAGGTATTGTTATGTTTAAAAGACACATGAATAAGTGCATGAATAGGAAAGACTTGGAGGGATATGGATCAAACACAGGTAGGTGGGACCAATTTAGTTTGGGAACGGGTCGGTGTGGACTAGTTAGACCGAAATATCTCTTTCCATGCTGTATGACTCTATGATTTTATGACTATTACTCTACTTTCTCCACACTTTGCATTGTAAAAAACAAATCTTCTTATGATAATTGCATTGATACTTGTGGGAGCTTGCTGGATGCAAATAACAAGTGCATTTCCTCCATTACAGTTTAGAATTACATCAATGGGCCTAAAGCACACTGAGACATGAAAGGATCTATCAAAATCCAAGTCTTTCTTTCTACCTTCCAATAGTTAAACTTCCTGGTTTGTAGGAAGTTAATTTTTCCTAGTTTATCTTTTTGCAATTTACTTCTAATTTGCTTTTGATTTTAAGGGAATCTGTACAAAACCTGATTTTCATTTGAAAAGATACTTTGTAGACATTGATTTAAAACTAAGTAGGATTGTGCTTTAAGTCAAGTAATTAATCAATGTTAATAACTGTAGACTTGGTTTCTCTCCCCAAGACTTTTCATGCTGTCCAGTGTCTAGTATGCAGATGCTGTTTACCTGGACTTACATTTCTTCTCCTAGATTTGCAGAAATAAAGTCTTGTTTCGTCAATGAGCGTTGAACTACAAGCCAAGATAATGATTAGTTTTGAATGATTAGTGGTGTGGAGCCAGTCAAAAACTGAGGACTATGGATGGAGTGACTAATCAGAAGGTCCACCTCTGTGAGAGTTATTCTGAGACGTGTTGAGACACAGATTAAGGGAAGTGTGCTGTTTTAAGTATCCCTCTTGAACAGACCAATATGGGGTTATCTTTTCTACTATAATAGTGTTGTCTTTCTTCTTTCATTTGTCTCTCTGTATAATATAGTACTTATTTTCTTTCAATCTTCTTTATAATTTTTAATAGTTTAGTGGAAAGTTGGGTAATATATCCAGCAGAATGGAATAAGTAGGTACACAACATATTAGGATGGAGAGAAGGCTGTGTGGTGGGCAGAAAACGAGTTTTGCATCAGTGCATCTTGATGTGATTGGTAGGACTCCTGTTGGTGGGTGTGTGAGGATCTCAGTTCTTTATGTTTTATATCAATGACTTCAATGAGGGGAGTGAAATCATGTTAGCAAAACTTACAGATGACACAAATAGATAGGTAGGAAGTATGTTACAAACATGACATCGGCAAATGGAGTATAATGTGGGAAAATGAATTTGTTGAATTTGCAGCAAAATTTGAAAAGGAAGAGTATTTCTTAAATGGAGAAAAACTGCAGAATTCCAAGGTGCAGAGAGTGGAGGTGTTCTAGTGCAAGAGTCACAAAAGTTTAGTATGCAGATATGGTGAGTAATTGAAAAGACTGATGGAATGCTATCCTTTATTATAGGAGGAATTAAATGGAAAAAATAATGAAGGTTTGCTTCAATTATAGAGGGCATTGGCGAGATCACATCTCAAACACCATGTACTGGTCTTCGTATTTAGAGAAGAATATAAAGACATTGGAAATGATTGACAGGAGGTTTGCTGGATTGATATCTGAAATAGCAGGATGTCTAGTGATGAAAGGTTGATGGAATGGGCCTTTTCTTCAGTGAGGTTTAGAAGAGTGAAGGATGAATTGATTTGAAGTCCCTAAGATCCTATGGACTTGACAAGGTGGACATGAAAAAGAGGTTGTTTTCTACTGCGGATGCACCCAGAATTTGGGGGTCATTGTTTAAAAATTAGTGTTCACATTTTCAGATAGAGAGTTGGAGATATTTCCTCTCAGTATTGTGCAATGTTTGAACTGTCGACCTCTGAAGCCAATGGAAGTGAGACCATTGAATAGATTTGAGGCTGAGTTAGGTTCATTTTTTTTCCAAGCAAGGGAATCAATGATTATCATGGTGGATAAGAATGGTCTAATTCAAACAACCAAGACATCAGCCATTGAAAGATGGAGCAGGCTTGAGGAACTAAATGTCCTACTTCTGTTTCTAATTCTTATGTCAATTTGTCTGTTCATCTAATATGTTCCTAAGGAGGGATTAAGATATCGTAAAGAGGTTTGTGTTGAAGATAAGCATAAGTATAGAGCCAAATTGTCTAGTTTGGTAGTGTAAATCTAAGGAACATATGTAATTGGTGTTTGGAATAGATGGAGTGAGTGACTGTTCCTCCTGTGGTGTTTGTATTTCTGAAACTAACACATATTGAAGATCACAGTGGGTTAGTCAGCATCCATAGAGAGGGAGCAAGCAAAGATTGTCATGAAGTGTGAAAGGGGCAGCATTTATGCTATATTTGGGGGAGGGGTAGCAGATTGGAACGTAGAGTGCTGGGGGAGAAAGGATGATGATAGCTAAGATTGACAATATGTTTGTATTTCTGATTGATCGTTGCATGTTGCTATTAGAAATGCAAGAAAATAAAATGGGAATAAAACAAGCATCCTAATAGAGTGACAGGTACTTGTGTGTTTCAATGGGAAATTAAATTGAAAAGGAAGAATAATGGGGAACTGATACACTATTGACCAGTCCTTGGTGAAGTATGTTGTTTCATTCACTGCGAAGTTCCTTTATGGACTTCAGCCTTCAGATTTGCTGAGCTGTCTCTTGAGATTGGCTTAAAGACCTTTAGTTGTAGGGCCTCCTCCTATGCTATGCTATCATGTAAAATGTGGGATTTTATGCATAATTTTAATGTTAATTGTTGCAAGCTTGGATTTCTGGTTTTGAGTTAATAACTTGTGGGGGGTTTCTGTGTGAATGGAGTAAATAATTAACTTATACATTTAGTGTAACCATGGAGATCTTTTAAAAACAGTTTTTGAAGTCTGGCTGTGGAATGATTTTGTTTTTGTTTAATTTAGAGTGTTTTTAGCCCAGCATAATAAATAATGAGGCCCTAAAAGTTTGCGAGAGAGTTCTGGAATCTGTTCTTTATTTTTAAGCTTACAGAATGTACACAAACTGAGAGAGAGAGATTTCTTAATTTCACTTTTAACTTTGGATAGTGTTAGTCCTAAGAAAATTTTGGAGTATCATAGCCATATCAAACAGTGCTCCTGAGAAGTGAGAATATGTAGCGAGTTAGGTCCTTTGAATTGAAGACTTAGTGTTAGTTCCAGACCAAATAAAACCTAGAAATTGTTAGTTAATCTGAGAACCTTCAAACTCAAGGGCTAGATATTTCCAGGCAAATTATCTGCAGTTACTGTTTAAAAGATGAAGTTACATTGAACTAAATCTACCAAGGTGTGTGGTACAGAGGTTTTAGTGTGAATATTACATGAGTGATGTTTTGAAAATTGTACCGGGGTACTGTCAAAAAAGGCGGTTGTGATTATTTTCAATTTACAGAGTTTTGGGACTAATGGGATTATACTTCCACAGTGTAGAAAATCTTCGAATTTGTATATTAAACTGATGGTTTGGATTATTCTATTTTATCCTTGATCTTTTCTGTAACAAACTTAAGTTTTGTTAAAGCAAAATCTGGCAGATTGTGTGCTTATGTTTCAGGGCCAGCCACTTTGTTAAAACCAAAAGAAATAAAAACATGATCTATTAAGGCACGATCACGACTGGGATCTAATTTGTCTGGTAGTAGCTACTTTTGTGTTGTGAAATTATGGTTTATATCAAGTGTGTGTTTTTTTACATCATTATCTGGAAATCTTTAATTGAATTTTAAATAGACTCAAGTCACAACAAGTGACTTAAAACTGCAGTCAAAAAGTTGGATCATTAGCATCACTACACCATCTACATTGCAAAGCCAGTGGAATGTAGACAAGCTGCCTACAAAGTCTCACCAGGAAAAATTCCATTGGTGTAGTATGCATTATGGTCATTCTTATTGCATTAGCAAAGTATTGCTTGGAAGTTAAACAGGAGCACATTAAAAATAATAATGTAAACAATGGGCCTGTGGCTATGAGAAGAAAATGCCCAGACCTTTTCCAATCATTGTAAGCCGAGCAACTGGAATCCACCAGCATTGATGATATTGGAAACACTGGGGAGTTGAGCAGTTAGGGTCATGTCACACATACATTATTTTATTTCAACCAGGTTAAGTGCAAATAAATGATATTCTTTTATTTAAAAATACACTCAAGGAAACCTTTGTAAGTGTGTATTTTATAGGCACTGTGTGTAAACAATAAAGAAAAATCATGCAGTACAAGTTTATACTCCAACAGGTTTATTTGGAAGCACAAGCTTTGGAACACTGTTCCTTCATCAGGTGTTGGACTATAACTGGTGTTTTGTGATTTTTAACTTTGTCCACCCCAGTCCAACACTGGCACTTCCAAATCATGTAAACAATTAAGTATTCATTGAATTAACAAGCCTCTTAAAAAGTCTTGTTTTGGTCAAACAATGAGCTGGAAAAGAGGGAAACTATCCTCCCTCAACCATGATGATAACAGTCACCATTGACAAATAGAACTGAGCTGTTTGACATTGGAAGAGCACTTGCACTAGAGCCCAATTTCCCATTCTGCATTTTAATCTTGTCTGAGAGTAAGTTAATACATACGGTTAGATTTTACAGGAAGAGGAAATACCATGCCCTTTGCAGTAGTAAAATATCCCAAAGCTCTTTTGTTGCCAAGGAAATGCAGCCAGTGTTGTTAATGCAGGAAACAGGATGTCCAAATTCATCTCCAGCAATCCTCCTCAAAGGGTAATAACATCAATACTAGGCACACAATCACTGCTATGGTGAAACAAAATTTCCAGATTTTTGTAGCAACTGCAGAGTTTGCCTTGAGCAATATGGGCACCTATATGACTTCCTGAAAGAATTGTAAGGCTGCCTAAGAGTTCTGTAAGCAGCCTAAGGCAAGTTGTAACTACATGAGTGGACATTCCATATGGCAAGCATATTTTCTCTTTTACTCTAGTTGAGGGAAGCTGTGTATATTTTGGAAATTTCCAGAGACAGGCAGATTTTGTCTCCATCAGCTAATGGTTATCTTGTGTATTAATTGGATTTCTCTATCAAACATATGAAAAAATTAATCAATTTGACCATTCAATAAGATCCATATTGGTCTGTGCTCTCACCCCAATATTAATATTCCTTAAAAATCCCTTGATCAAAATCCAAGATCTCTATTTGACATAGCATTAATAACACTCCCGATAACAGCAAATGCTCATAGATTGCAGAAATTCATGAGGCAGATCACCACCAACATCTCAAGGGCAAGGAAGGAGAATAGATGCTGTTGTTTGCTGAGGACAGTGAACAGTGAATTCAGTATTGACAGTGAACCCCAAAATATCCAGTGGCAATATTCAATACTGAAGAGTCATTCAGAGAACAATAGAAAGCATTTTAAATTTGATAAGAGACAGCTGGAACAGAAGACGTCTGCAGATCTAAGGTCGACCCTGTCTCACCTAGTGTGTGGAAAATGTCACAAAGTATGAGTTACTTGGTCAGCAAACAAACAGAGATTGTGTGAATCAAGACTATAAAACTCTGGGACAAAGACAAATCTTGAAATGGAGCAGTAATTCAGGCTGAAAGAGCAAATTTTTAAAAATAGAAGTTGGATTTCAGATCAGATATTGCCATCATACCATGACTTTTGGCAAGAAAATGCACGGAACTAACAGAGCTAACAGAGAAGCTGACAAAATTTGGGATCAGAGAGCCAGGGAAATTGTGAACCCAGTCATCTAAAGAAAATAATTCTGGGGCAATTGGAAAAAATGGCTTAACACAGAAATGTTCAGGATAGCTGCTAAAAAGGCAGACTAATCTCCATTTCAGCCATGAAAGATGGGAATGCATCATCATAGAGTGCTTAGTGTCATAGTGCAATAATAACAACGTTATGTTGGCAAAAGAACTGATTATTGACCTCAGGAAGAAAGGAGCTGAGATGGAGAGGGTCGAGAGTGTCAAGTTCTGAGAATTTACAACAACCTGTCCAGGACCTCCCACATAAAGAAGGTCAAGGGGTCAAGAAGGCAGAGCAATGCCTCTTTCTCCTCAGGTAGCTCAGGAAATTTGGCATGTCCATAAGGACCCTCACCAAATTTTACAGATACATCATATAAAGCATTCTATCTGGCTGCATAATGGCCTGGTACAGCAACTGCTCTGCCCAAGACTGTAAGAAACTACCGAAAGCAGTGTCCATTGCAGAGACCATGATGGAAGTCAATCTCCCATCCATGGACTCCATTTACACTTATTGCCATGAAAAGGCTGCCAACATGATCAAAGACCCCTCCTGCCCCATTAATGCTCTCTTCCAACCTCTTTCATCAGGCAAAAGATGCAGAAGCTTGAACGCTTGCAACAACAGGTTCAAGAACAGCTTCTTCCATGAGATTAGTCAACTGTGGATGGACCTCTCTAACTTCTTGATCTTGCTTGCGCACCTCCTTTGAAGTTATAAACTTGTATGTGGTGTTCTGTCTGAGCACCTTTTGATCTGTATGTCTTTGTTTGTTATTATCTGCCTTTACTGCTTGCAAAACAAAGCTTTTCACTGTGCTTAGGTACATGTGACTGCAAAAATCAAATCAATCAAATCAAATCAAATAAATCAAACCAATCATAACTTATAGTCAAAAGTGGGAAAACTTCAAGAATAGCAGCAAAGTTCAGAAGAACTACTATTACTGCAAATTAAAAATGCTTAAAGAAGATACACTATTGAATTACATTGGAAAACCATGGCATCAGAAATGGTTTTGTCATTTAATGTCAAAGATAGGCCAAATAGAGTAAAAGATTGGACGAGTAGGAGAAAACAATTATTGAAGCATAGAAACACTGGATACTTCATCAGAGCAACATTTGTGCACAATTAGGAATTTAGCAGATGATGTTATTGCTCACCAGTGGGTAAACAAGCGACAGGCACTTTTGAAGAGGTAGTTAAAAACGTTGACTGTTATTTCAACAAAGTGCTGGAAAGAACAAGATTTAACTGAAAATCACAGCATCCAGTTGAACCTGCAGATAATTTCATTAAAGAGCTTTGCAAACTTTTGGACAGATGAGACTTTAGTGACTTCAAGCCAGAATTCAAAACAAAGCAAATTGTTGCAAGTATTACTGATTTATTCAGACTTATCAGAGCCCAAAGAAGACCAAACTTGAGAGAAAGCCATATAAATGACAAATAAAGTAGAGGTCCTAAAGCAATGTAGATTACTTTCAAAGGAGAGAAGATTAAATTTAGTAAAGAGATCTTCAGAATCCATTCAATTTTTTACCTTAGAGAACCATTAAAAACAAATTTGTGATAAGCCAATGCAGCAGTTGGGCCAGACATAAAACACGAAATGTCATTAACAATGCCATGATGAATGCAAAGAAATCACACAGGGATGGACAATGCCCATCTATTAAAACTGATTGCTGGATTGTAAAACAATAGGTCACTTTCAGAAAGTGTACAAATACAGGATACAGCTACAGTAAAAGTAAAAAAAAACTAACCACACAAAAAAGATAAATGAGGAGAAACCCAAAGTTTTTGTGAAGAGACTTGATGACATAGACCAAATATTTTAGCAAGCTGACGTTATGCCAATGGTATCTCACGGATTTCATATTAGACATAGGAGTCAGTGTTCCAACATCACCAGATAGTGAGTCTTAATGTACAAAACATTTGACAGAGTTTAACTGTTTGGTCCAGGGAACATCTCACTTAACATTAAAGATATGCCACAGACAACTCTCCAACATAGGGAATAACAAATATGTGAAAATCAATATGTGCAGTATAACCAGAAATTCTGAATTCTGAGTAATGTGTTGATCTCAAACTCATTCAAAAGCTGGAAGCATTAAGTAACAAAAGGTCAAGGAATAGCTAGTGAAAGTCAGCAGCTTGCTAATGAGCAGGCAGCAGAAAAAAAAAGTAGATCTTCATAAGTTCCTGAAGGAATTGAAGCAAAAGGTGGAAGTTCCTAAGATCAATTGCATTAGAAAAATAAATTTGTTTCATAGTATCAATGAAATGGACAGCTACGATTCCATTGTTTTGAATAATATAATTTCCTCTTTTTCTTAATACTGGATTGAAATCAGATTGTAAGTTCGAAAAACTGCAAGAGAAAGACAATCAAAAAGGCACAACTGAAAGAGGCCTACTTGAGACAATTGAAACATCCATGACCAATTTGCATTAGATTGGAGCACAGCACAGTGAAAAATAAAACTTATGGCAAATTCAAATCATTCATTAGATGACTAGGGAGTGGAAAGTTTGAATGGAGTATCGGACCTCCCTATCTTCAAAATAGACAGGAAAGTTGATATAGGGAATTCTGGATTAGCCATGATCCTATTGAATAATGGAGCAGGCTTGAGAGGTTGTATAGCCTCCTCCTGTTCCTATTTCCTCATGTCTTAATGGTCTTAAAGTCTTATTAATAACCCTCAACAGCCGTAAATAAATCACATGAAGCAAGAAGCAATCATTGGGTAACATAAATGAAGAAGTCCACAAATTGATTTTGCCAATAATTCAAATGTTAAGAGCAAATGAGAAAGTCCAACCTCATCAAGTTTAAATAGTCATACAAACAGAAAGTATTGTGGAAACTCAATGGATCTGGTAGCATCTGTGGAGAGAGAAACAGTGTTAATGTTTCAGGTCTAATATAATCCTTCTTAAGAACTGAAAGGATTTGGAAAATTGGGAAGATGTACAATAAATTAAGGATAGAGAGGTCGTGTTCTGAAGTCATGGAACTATCTTGTCCCAGAGGCCTCAAAGTGCCAAAGTGGTTTGTAGAAATGACAAGCAACCATTGGTCAGTGTCACTCCTCAGAAGAGTCTTCATCTTCTTTTCTTTCCTCAAAGTGTGAGGATTCTAATGACAGCCACACTGCCTGTTGGTCTTGACCCTCCCAGTCTTATCATGGGCCAGTTGAAGCAACTATGTTAGATAAATAAACGACTTGTGAATGTGAAGAACACAGCACCATTTACACTTGTGAGGGCAGCACAGATTGTTAACTTTCATGCAGCATTGTTTGCTGTACTCTTTGTGATCAACAACTACACTAATCCCATGCTGCTCATCCTGCCCAGGCTGGATGACTCAGGTGGCATGGTCTCCTGAAGCAATGACCCAGGAAGAGAACAAACCTTCTCTCAGTCACCCTATTCAACACTCTCTCAAGGAACTTTCAGTGAACTAAGGAGCTAGCTTTGTTTCTTAGTGTTCATGCATTCAGTTAGGGTGATCATTGTCCGCTGATGGTAATGCTCCTGACTTTCAGTGAGGGTAGTGACATTCAGCCAGACTTTACAAATGCCATGAGTGCCTTTGGAAACTGGAATATGCCACCAACAGAAAGAACTTGTAACTTGCTCATGTGTAATTTGCCCAACATCTCCTGCAAAAACTTGCCTGCAATGCTGAGAGGCACATGTTTGAACAAAGTAACTCATGCCAATGTTTTAGATGTGTAATTACAATGTCAAGGCACATGAAGTTGTAAGTCAAGAGCTAGAAAAATGTATTTGAATAGCTAAGTGCTTATTTTTGACTGACTTCATTGCCATCCAACACCTGTACCACCGTAATTTAATCTCAAGTAAGCTAATTAGGCCCTATGTGGTTCCACTGTGAGTATACCTCAGAGATACTATTGCTGATGTTACAATCAGAGAAACATAGAACTTAGAAAAGAGGAGCAGGAGTAGGCCATTCCAGTCGTTCAGCCAGCTTTGCTATTCAGTATGATTATGGCTGATCATCAATTCAATACTTTGTTCCTCCTTTTTACCCCCATTTCCTTTGATCCCTTTAGCCCCAAGTGCTATATGCAACTCCTTATTGAAATCATACAACATTGTGGCTTTGACTGATTTCTATGGTAGTGAGTTCCACAGGTTCACCTGTGATGATGCTGTCACTTTAAAAGTGTTATTTTGTCCTGGTTTTTTTTTTGAAGAGAGTATGTAGAGGCAGAGGTACCAAAGTGGCCACAGATGGCGGCCTGAATCAACAGTCAGAGGGGCCATTAGGTTTCTGTTTAAACAGTTGGAACAATGGAAGGGGAGTGACAATCAGAAGTTGTTTGGGAACCAGAAGAGTTGGAGCTTCAGTGAAAATTATTCACAGCTGCTACATTCTCTAATACCTCTCTTGATGCTGTTTCCTCATGGATTGGAGAATTGCCTGTAGGAATCTGCGTCTGAATTTACCTTTTTGCCATGGGCTGTGTTTATAAGATGTTACTATATTGGAACAGTTAATTAGTTATATGTACTGTAGCTGTTGTTTGCTTAAGTTTTCCAATAGTTAAGTTATTCTAAGTTCCTCTTTCTTTTGTTTGTATTTAAATGGAAGTTTTAAAATAATTGTGTTTTGCTTAGTATCAAGTGGTTTGACCAGTTGTATCACATCTAGAACATACACTTCACGTCTAACTTTAAAATAAGAGAGAGTTAGAGTCTAGGATACCTTCTTAAAATATCTTGAGGGGGTCTGGTCTGGTCCATAACAAACCATTCTCTGGTTGAAAATGTTTTTTTCTTCTCAGTCCTAAGTAGTTTACCACGTATCCTTTGACAGTGACCTGCAGTAATGGACTCTCTCACCATTGGAAACATTCTTTCTGACTCTAATCTGTCCAGTCCTTTAGAATTTTGTAGGCCCTATCAATGGGATCCCTTCTCATTCTCCTGAACTCTAGTGAATGTTTTCCTAACTGGCTCAAGCTCTCCTCAAATGTCAGTTCCACTCTCTCAGAAGCAATCTGCTAAGTCTTTACTCGCTCTGTAGCAAGAATATCCTTCTTCAGAATAGGAGACCAAAACTGCACAAACAATATTCCAGGTGTGATCTCACCAAGGTCTTGTATCACTGCAGCAAGTCATCCCTGCACTTGTACCCAAAATGTCTCAGGATGAAATCTTGCTAAGAATGTCAACTAAGCAACTCCATCACTTTTTCCTTACTTTCTGTTTGTCATAAAAACTGAAAGCCTTGGATGTTCAATTCCCATCCCTGTTCACCCTACAGCTTCATCTCCACAATACCAACCATATCACATCTGTTTTCATCGATTTGTGCAATTAATTCATCCATCTTATTTCAAATATTACGGCAAAAGCCTTAAGGCGCATCTCTTAACATTATTTGTCCCGTTGCCATTATTTTTCTCTGTATCCCTGTCTGACCCAGAGCCTTGATTTCTCTGTCTACCACTTTTCTTTTACCTCTTACTATCTTTCATTTTTGTTCTTGTGACCTCTTCCTCTGATTCCTTGCATAATTTTCCAGCACTCTGTTAGTTTTGTTCAAAACCTCCCTAAAGATTTCAGGAAATGCTTCAGTCCAGGTCCAGAACCTGATGTCCTCGGGGAACATTCATCACTGCCATTGGAAGAGAAACCACAGCTTGAAATTCTTTGTGATTGGAGATATTTGTGACAAATGCCATTCAGTCAGATGGCTGTCCAACCTAAACCTCTGTTGTGGTCATATTTTGCCAAAAGTATTGGAAAATTGCCTGGACGATATCATAGTGAGCATAGCAGTTTATCAGATTGAGCCCAGCCTGTCATATTTTCCATCCCTCAGCAGATGATTCATGATGCCTTCATTTAGAATAGATACTTTAATGCTTATAAGTTTATATTTAACAAAACAGCAAATAATTATAGCCCAGTTTTTTTAAAATCATTTTTGGATTCATTAATGTAATCTCTACATTTATTCATAGAAGAGTTTATAGAAATAGCTAAACACCAAAATCAAAATTACTTTAGAAAGCTATTTCACTTTTATTTACCTTTTTCTGTGATGAAAATTAAACCAAATTGAATACCTGTTCACTTTTCCTGTTCTTCCTGATCAGAAAGACTGTATTTGAATTATTTCATTTTGGAGCTGCCTGCCATGAATCTTTAATAAACGGGAGACAGTACTTTCCATTAAAGTACTTTCATTTTGTACAAATGAGGAAATTCGACTATTTTTCAAATAGATCTCAATCGACCTAATATGAAGTAGATATCTCTTATTAAATGGAAGAACCAATGACATTCTTATCACCACTCGATATAAATAATGTCAAGAAACAAAATTAAAGGATTATGACCCTATCAGAATCCCAATAATTTCCTTTGTCTATCAGCTTTTAGTACTTGATAAATCATTATCAAATTTGATTATTACTAAGTTGATCTAATTTACGTACTATTTATTTCCTCTCAGTCTGAAACACATTAGAGAGTTTCCACCCCATTACATTCATTTATTGAGTCTATTTTTAATTATTTCAGTAATCTACTGACACTCAATGTTCATTACATTTTCTTGTTACAAATGTCTAGGTTTGAACCAGACTGTTTTCAGCCTTTAAGTTAGTTACATAAAGCTCTGACCACTTATTCATGCTAACGTTAAGATACATCATTGCCTCTTTTGTATTGCATTGATCCACTTCATCTCTGGGAGAAAGTGAGGACTGCAGATGCTGGAGATCAGAGTCGAGAATGGAGTGCTAGAAAAGTGCAGCAGGTCAGGCAGCATCCGAGGAGCAGGAGAATTGACATTTCAGGCAAGAGCCTGATGAAGGGTTTATGCCTGAAACATCAATTCTCATGCTTCTTGGATGCTGCCTGACCTACTGTGCTTTTCCAGCTCTCTACTCCTCACTTCATCTCTGTCTCAGTTTATCATACAGGATGCTGGACTTTCTATATCAAGCATAAAATACAAAACAAAGGAATTAAGTACACATTTTAAGAAATATTGGTTCAGCCTCAACTGAAGCATTGCATTCAGTTTTGAGCACCACAATTTAGGAAGAATGGGAAACCATAGGAGAGGAACAGAAAACATTTACAAGGATGGTGCTAGGAAATAGGCATTAGCTACAAGGAACAGCTGGAATAGATGCCTTTGAGAAGACAGTGATATTCAAAATCATGGTCTATTATCTCCTAATGGAGCTCACTGTCAAATTTATTTTGTTACTCTTTATCATAGAGTCATAGATGTTCAGCACTGAAACATCCTTTGGTCCAACTCGTCCATGCCTACCAAATATCCTAAATTAATCTAGTCCCATTTGCCAATATTTGGACAATATCCCTCTACACCTTTCCTATTCATATACCCATTCAGATATCTTTTAACTTTTATAATTGTACAAGCTTCCAATATCACCTCTGGCAGCTCATTCCATACACATACTACCCCTTGCATGAAAATGTTGCCCCATAGGTCCCTGTTATATCTCTCCCCTCTGATCTTAAACCTATGCTTTATTGTTTTGACTCCTCAACCCTGGGGAAAAGACTTTGGCTACGCTCCTTATCCATTCCCCTTATAACTTCATAAACTTCAATAAAGTCACCCTCAGCCTCCGATGGTCCAGGGAAAATGGCCCCAGTCTATTCTTGATGTGACTCAAGATATTTTGCCATGTTAAAAGTGCTATATAATACAATTGTTGATGTTAAAGCAGAAATTAGAAAAATGTGCATGTGTTTCACTGTTTATTATTATTTTACTTCTGTATTTTGAATATAATTGGTAACACAAAATTGAATATTACTTTTTATGGCTAAGTGTCAGTTTCGTTGAGTTGCATGGAAGAGCTCTCTCAGTGTGGCCTCATGAGATCTCAATGCAAGTTATTGGCTAGCCTATAATTTCCAGCTTTCTTTGTCTCACCTCTCTAAAACAGTGAGTAGTTTGCATAGTCTATCATAGTAAAGCAATGGTGTCTGCATCAGGAGCATAGGGAGGTTATAGTTGGCACATCTGCATTGTTCTCACTACTTCTACAGTTCTGTGACATAAATCTTCTAGTGCTGGGAATTTGTCAGTTTTTAGCACTATTATACTCTTTATTACTGTGACTTTGCTTCTGCAAACCTGATTCAATATTAATATCCCTGGAATATCAATATGCTGCCTTTTTTTCTTTACAATATGCTGCCTTTTTTTCAGATGAAACATAAACATTCACAGTGTCCATTATTTTTAATGGTGATATTATCATGTGTAGTTGCCAAGGGACCCACATTACTTCCGAATTCCCTCTTGTCCCCAATATAATTGTAAAAATGCAAATATTGATTTTTATATCCCTTGCAAATTGCTTGTCACACTTCATTTTTGTAGCTATTACTAACTGTTGCATCAGAGTTTGTTAATTTTTGTTTCTATACTAGTCAGCAGAGTTCCTGGATAGTAAAAGCAAAACAACGTGGGTGCTATAAAACAAACAAACACAGAAAATGCAGAAGAAACTCAGCAGGTCTGGCAACTTCTGTAGAGAGAGAAACAGAGCTAGTGCTTAGAGTTCATTATGACTCTTCTTTACAATCAGGATCACTGTGCTAGTTTTTGAGTCTTTGCATTTTTCTTTTAGTTTTATGCTCTTATGTATTAAGTTACCCACAACAAGAGAGACTCAAATAATCATCCTTGACTTTCAATGGCATTACTGTTGCTGAATCCCCCATTATCAACATTCTGGAGTTTACCATTTGCTAGTAACTGGACAAGATCAGCCATGTAGGAGAAAGTGAGGACTGCAGATGCTGGAGATCAAAGTTGAGAGTGTGGTGCTGGAAAAGCACAGCAGGTCAGGCAGCATCCGAGGAGCAGGAGAATCAACATTTTGGGCATAAGCCCTTTATCAGGAATTGATGAAGCGCTTATAAGTTCTGTGGCTACAGAGCAGGTCAGAGGCTATGAATTCTGTAGTACGTTAGCCACATCCTGACTTCTCAAAGCTTATCCACCATCTGAGATCTAAGTCAGGAGTGTGATGAAATATTCTTCACTTGCTTGAATGCATGCAGTTCAAACAAAGCTCAAGAAGTTCAACACCACCTATGTCACAGTAGCCTGTTGATTAGAATTCCATCCACCACCCTCAACATTCACTCCCTTCAACCCCAATACACAATGGCAGCAGTGTGTATTACAGACAAGATATGCTTCAGAAACTCACCCAGTCTCCTTCAACATCACTTTCCAAACCTGTGACTTCTACCACTGAGACAGATAAGGGCAACAAATGCATGTGAATGCCATCACATGTAAATTCCTTCCAAGTCAGACACGATCTTGACTGAATTTTAATGTCATTCCTGCAGTGCTGAAATCCTAAGTGACCCGCCTGATAGCATTGTGAGCATAACTAAGCTCATGGACTGCAGTGGTCCAAGAGACTGCTCACTACCATCTTCTCAAGGAGAATAAGAGATGGGCAGTAAATGCTGGCCTTGTCAGTAACACCGCATTGCACAAATAAACTGGAACAACTTCTTGATTTGGATCGACATTTTATCAAAAAACCCATCAGTGCTTCAGTGGGCCGCACCCTATCCATTTAACAAGTTTTATGGAAATTTATTATTAGTTTTTGAGATATATTGCCTGCAAATAGACAACCAGACTAACAAAAAATGTGATCTCCTTGCAATTTTTGTAATGGACATATTTCTAGCAGTATGAAATGTTAGAATTTTAAAACTGGGTACAAAGATGTCTTAATTAAATTCTCAATATTTCAGCAAGGAAGACAATAGAATGGCATAGGAAGTTTCAGGAATTACGGTGTGACACCAGCAGCATTGTAAGTTGCTGATGTTAGAATTTATTAGAATCATTGTGCTGAAATAATGGAGAATGCAATTGATACAACATTGCCTAGCACAAATTTACAGGAAATTTCACATCCACATTTCTTCCTAAGTCCTGGATTTCCTAAGCCTGCATCTTTATTATCTTCAGCAGAGTTAGTATATGAATTGTGCTTCCAATTAATTCTACCATAGGCTTTATTATCATCTCCAGTCACTCCAATGCAATGTCCAGTGAAATCTCCTTGAATCTAAGTATTTCGAGCTGTTAATTGATGCTGATCTCACTACCTGTGAGATCCTTCATGTATGTCCAGTTGGTCTGCGCCACTGCACGCTGCCCCTCAAAGAAGTTGCAGAGGGCGGGGTTGGGGTGGGGGGAGGGAGGGGGCAGGGGTGTATTGAGGGGGATGGTTGTTGAGACTGTCACACATTCCTGCTGGAATATGCTTTTACAAAGGAAATCTGGAGAAAACTGCAGCAGTATTTGTCAAGCTTCGTCCCACCCAGCTCAATGATTCTGTGGTCTACGATCTATTCCCTTGGACAGTCTGCCCGAACCTTGTTAGTCTTCCAGAACCAGGAGTTGACCTCAACTGAGCGTTGCAGATTGGCACATTCCAAGGTCCAGGACTACGTGCTGAGTGATGCACTAAAGCTTGGGACAGGCACCAGCAAGGCACAGTGGGGAAAGTCAACAGTCTGAGTTCTTCCTGCTGATGGTAATTGGGGGTCTGTTCAGTTGTCAGACCCTTCTAGTGCCTCAAATGCATGTGGGTGTAGTCTTGTGTGTGTGGGAGATACCTTTGGTTTGTTGGGATGAGTTGGGCTCAGATGCTTGTCTGTTTGCTTGATGTGCTACTGTGCAGAGCCGAACTGCATTTGTGACAGTGCGCATATATACAAAGAGATTTTGTTATGAATAAAGTACATTTTTGAAATTAAAACAAGTGTAAGAATGAACAGCAAAACATTGCTCTTAAAGTTTCATTATAATGGACCAGATGCATGAAACATGATCCTGTTCACATGATTTTTTTTAGCTGGGATCTCGTGAAATAAAACAGGCATGCAATCAGTGCTTTGACGACAATAGCAGCTTCTTCCATAAGGATGAGTTTTTCCAGTATGTCATGATTTCCTCTGATTCGGGCTGTTTATTCTGTTGTTTATCAGATGCTGCTGCAAATATTTACAAAGGCAAGCACTTCCAACCTTCTCTGGATTGCTCTAATGAGCATGCTAACAGGAAGAAGCAGCATGTGCAAACTACAGAGGAAGTAGCTCTGAAGATAGTAGCAGCCTTTGATGCTGTTATGTGCAAGTGGATGCTGTGCTGTGAAGACTTCTTTGCTGACATGACAAGTGAAAAAGACAAGCACTATCAATGCCAGGCAGCTAGCACAATCCTGCAGAGCTGTGCAGACAGTATGGGGGAAATGCAGGGGAATCTAACCTTAAAATTCATTGTGGCTTCATAAAGTTTCTTTCCGTATGAAAGCCTGGAGTTGAAGTCAGAGCCCGACACATCCAAATAATATGCACCTCAACTTGCCTTTCCTCAAAACAGTAGCAGATACACGTTCAGGAGGAAAGGGGTCATATTTCACTGCTGAGCCAGTTCCATCATCATCTTTGTAGCTGTATCAGAAAACTGTGGCAACCTACTGGAAATCTTAATGCCCCTTCTGTACCTTGACCAACAGTATCCCTAAAAAAAAAGGTGGACCTCTATTTTAGCTGCTGCAGGTCTTCAAATAATCTCCAGCACAGGAAATTGGTGACAGAGTGGTAATGTTGAATCTGATTGTTTAGAGGCCCAGGATAATATTACAGGGACATGAATTCAAATCTGTCAATGGCAGCTGGTGGAATTTACATTCAATTAATAAATTTGAAATTGAATCCTACTCTTAGCAATGGTGAATGTTAAACCATTGTTGATTACCATAAAAACCCATCTGGTTTACTAATGTTCTTTGGGGAAGGAAATGTGCCATCCTTAACCTGTCTGGCATACATGCGATTTCAGACACACAGCAATATGATTGACTTTGGACAATTCTTGAACATGGCTTAACAAGTCACTCAGTTCAAGGGCAGTCAGGGTCAGGCAACAAGTGCTGGCTTTGTCTGAGTCAATCACATGCCAGAAAAAGATCTTTTTAAACATCATCCAATATTTCACTTCCTGCTCAATCAGCTAGAAAATGCTAGAAACTTGTGACCCAGAAATTGCAACAGATCTTGAGTAATTGCTCCCAAGAAGAACCTTTGCTCTCGCTTCACCTAAATCAACCCCAAAGTCTTCGCTTCAATCTAGCTCCATCTGAGACAAGAACATGCTCTTCACAACTACAATTCCTCATTTTTTTTTGCCAGGTGAGCTTATCAGTTCTTACCAGGAGTGATCTTCTTCCGGTTTCTAAGTTACCTGTTTCAATAATTGACGAGATGTTGGCAACATTCTGCTCTCTGCAGAAGTGCCTTGTCTAAGTTCTATTTAGTGTACCACCTTACAATCGACATTCCCCATTCACTGAAGAGCTGTCTGGCTGTTACTTTACAATTGCCTAGAGTTTCAGCTCTTATGACCTCTCATTGTTACCAAATGAATTCCTTTCATTTCACATTGTTAGAAACAAGCTGCAGCAATAATGCCATAAGTAATCTTGCCAGTTAAGTGAAAAATAGTCTTTCTTTGCAACCTCCCCAAGGATGTGTCATCTGTCTAATAAATTGTACAAAATCAATATTTCATTTCTCGTAAATGTCCTAGTGCAAAATAAAAGTTAGGTTAAAAAAAAAACTTCACAGTTGATTTTAGAGGTTTGCTAAATTGTTTGCTGACAAGGACGGAAAGTTTCCTCACTCTACCATATGGGATCAATGTAGGCTCTGGATAACTGGATTATGGAAATATGCATTTCAATGCAGTTGCTATGCAAATCTAAATGACACATATTTATGCTGTTTTCCATGTTGCAAGATAACGGCAAGTTGGGTTTGCAATTTTGGAATAAAGATTTTAGTTTTCACTATTTTGGGCAAGTCATTCATTTTGCCTTGCAAAATCTGTCAGAACATAAGTGCAAAAGTATAGATTTATGTGTTTGGAATCGAGATAGTTTATTAAATGTTTAAAGCTCTTTCATTTTTGGAGGTAACTATAAAGCTAACAGCTACCCCTCATTTCCTATTGTAATTGTGCAATTGAATTAACATAAATGATTTGCATGCAAATATCCTGGCCAATGGCCAAAGCATATAATGACATTTATATTTATATAATTATTGTAATGGCACAATTTTTCTCAGCATCATTGTTTTGTCCACTCCCAAATGAAGCTTTGACTTAAAAACAAAAAACTGGCAGATGCCATATGGCTTTCAGTCTTGTGCAAATGATGTTTAGACTTTCTTCATTCATGCATAGTTGACAATAATTTAATATCAATTAAAGGAAGGATTGAGACATCAAAGCTGACTGATTTAGGGGAGTGAATATATTGTAAATTGTACTTAAAGAGTGCCAGGAATAACTGAAGAACCTGATTTATGCTGGAGTCCTGCTGAAGGAACACTCCCAGGAACACAGCAAATATTCCATTAATTCACAAGACTGTCAACAGAATTGCCTACCATCTCACTGACAAAAATTTAAATGGGATACAGGCAGTACTCCCTTTAAAAGGGAAGTGGTGGCCCTGGGTCAGAAACCAGACTAATGTACTGGGATGGGGCTTGGAATTCCAGACATTTTTTAAAAATCTGCTTCCCTTACATCCTTAAAATACCAGCCTAATCGTTGATAAAATATCGCTTTCCCTAATGTCATTTTGGAAGAAACTCTATCATCCTGGCCTATATTTGCCCCTAGACCCAGAGTAACCCTCCGGACAATTTGGGTTAAGCAATAAATACTGGCCTAGCCAGTAATGCCCATAATCCCATGACTGAATAGTAAAAAAAGAGAGTGTACGGAAAAGAAGTGTACACATTGTTCTTTCTGCAAAAAGCACAAGGCTCAGCGTGGGCTATCAGGGGGAGGTGGGTGTCGGTTAAGTAAGATATGCCTGTACAAACAGTTACAAGCATCTGTTTCCCGGTTCTGCAAAAGCAAACAAAAAGGACCACCATCAAGAGGTCATAAAGCTCGGTGTGAATAAAGAATAAAAGGAAATATTGCTTTGGCAAGCACGGAAACAGATGGCAGAGATAAACATTTTGTCACAGACAAGGCTGGATGAGTTCAGAGATAAACAGCCGGGTTTAGATTAAAAACAGATGTAAACAGGGGAGGAGCAATGGGAGGAGGGAAGGGAAATGAATTACATAAATATTGTGTACTCGTTAAACTCGGTGTGTGTGTGCCTGCCTTGTGGACAGTGGACACCATACCCCTCTTGCAAGAGCATAATAAACGATACTACTGATTCAGATCTTGTCTCGGACAGAAATTATTGAAGTGAGTGAACTTCATTTCTCACAGAGAGAATGGGAAACAAGCTTTCTCGTCTGCTTTTTAAAATATGCACAAGGTTTAAATCAAATAGACTGCAGCAGTTTAAGAAGACAGTTCACCACCACATTCTCATGGGCACCTAGGGATGGGCAATAACCCAGCCAGCAACACTTACATAAATAAAGAAAGGGAGTCTGTTCTCAAAAATCTCAACTAATATTGTTACACTTTTCACCATACCTGGAAGTTATTGCAAATATATTTTGACTGACCCTTCCATTCTATATTAGCTTGAAAAACATGCCATACAAGACCGTGACTGCACTTGAAACCCAGTCATGCACAATGGGGATTGCTTTTTATGTTATGTCCATGCTTGAATAAAAGGAGCAGCTGGAAGTAAAAGGAAGCCAGATTAATCAGTAATAACACCAGAGAGAGCTAATTAAGACAACCTGCCAGTATTCCAACCAGAAGGACCCACAGACCCAAACGCACTTTTTAAAACATTTCTCAAGGGACTCTCAAGCTTTGTTTTAGTTGGGGAAGTTTGGAGGAGCACTGTTTCCATGAATGGATTCCACTGTTCGGACAACTCTAACAGAAGCAAAGTGATCACAGGACCAAAGTTATATACCAACATATTTTATGTTTTCTAATCAACCTGTTCAGAGATGCTATCACACACCTCTAGAGAAGATGGAACTAGAACCTGGAACCTCTAGTTCAGAGGCATTGACAATGCCACAAGAATCAGTGATCCACAGCAGACCTTTACCACATCAGCCAATTTGTTATACACTCTTTTAAAAGGCAAAGCTATAGTGACCACTTTGACAGAGTACTTTTTAGGTAATGCTCCCAAACAGATGACTGAGAAGACTATCAAGTTCTTCGAAGTTTCAAAATTGATTGAATCATTGGCTGAAGTGACATGGCCCAAAATGTAAATGGTCATTTCCTTCTTTTCTCAAAATACAAAGCTTTCCAGCTCATTTGCAATGATTGACAAGTTTCTCGCCAATGAACTAAGAACATGCTGCCAGCTGTTTCACAGTTTACAATCTTAGAATTCTTCAATTTGGCATCTCAGTTTTACTATAATGTCAGAAGCGTAAGGTAAGGTGACAATGGATGCCTGTCACTCATAATTCATGATGCCTGTCCATGGAAATACATAGCACCATATTCCGCAATACCTTTATACAGAACAAAGCCTCACCAAGAGTTTCTTTTAGAAGCTCCCCAGATGCAATTGTCAAAGGTTACCATTATTCATTTATGCAACTTTGTCAAGATATTCAGTTTCAATGCACTGCAAGAATGGTTCTGTCAACTGCCCTGAATTAATATATATTAGATTAGATTAGATTAGATTACTTACAGTGTGGAAACAGGCCCTTCAGCCCAACAAGTCCACACTGCCCCGCCGAAGCGCAACCCACCCATTCACCTACATTTACCCCTTTACCTAACACTACGGGCAATTTAGCATGGCCAATTCACCTGACCTGCACATCTTTGGACTGTGGGAGGAAACCGGAGCACCCGGAGGAAACCCACGCAGACACGGGGAGAATGTGCAAACTCCACACAGTCAGTCGCCTGAGGCGGGAATTGAACCCGGGTCTCTGGCGCTGTGAGGCAGCAGTGCTAACCACTGTGCCACCATGCCGCCCACACCACTGTGCCACCATGCCGCCCAATTATATTGGTATCAAATGGTTTGCACTTTCTCAGCACACTTCTCTGGGAAGGACTGATGAACAATGACATGTTGTCAGGATAGCTGATGATCTGCGACCATAATGCTGTGAGTTGAGTAATCAACTCAGTACACCAAACATAATTATGTTGGTACCTAGCATGTATTGGATTTCCAAGTCATATCCCTGCACCTTCACAAGTAGATGTTCTAAACATATTAGTGCACTCATAAGGAGTTTATGACAGATTCTTTCCAGTCGCTTATGATCCTTTTCAATTTTGTTACAAATAAGTAGGTGCCAAATTGCATGATGTTAAGTACCAGAAACATGCCTCATGCTCTATATTGCAGTGATGAGTGGGCTCTCTATTCAAAAGCAAAGGTTTTTATCTTGCAAAAGACAGGTGTCTAGGCCTTTTTTGCAATGTAGCTAAACCCAAATTCATGTTTTTTTTTTCCTGAGAGGGCAAGATTTTGTTGACAGAACCTGCTTGAGAGAATCATATACTTTCTCATGGTCATCTTGCCACACAGAAAAAATGTCTTCCTTGAGGAAATCTCACAACAGCGATAGTTGTTTCTTTCACGAAGTTGGGAATATATCGAAACATAGGAATTGGAGTAGACTGTTCAAACCCTCAACCTTGTTCCACCTTTCTATCAGATTGCAGTTGATCTGTCGCTTAACTCCATAGAACTGCCATTGGCCCGCATCCTTAATACTTACTTGTAACACAAAATATCTATCTCAGTTTTAAGATTAACAACAAATCCTGCATCCATTTATAGAAGAGAGTTTCAAACATCTACCACCTTTTGCGTGTTGAAGTATTTCCAAACATCTCTCCTGAATAGTCTGGTCCTAATTTTCAGACTGTGATCCTACTTCTAGGATCTACAATCAGTAGAAATAATTTATCTTCATCTGCCCTGGCTTTTGCTGGTATAATCCTGAAGACTTCAATCACACCACCCCTTACTTTTTTAAAATTCTAGAGAAAATAGGCTGAATTTATGTAGTCTTTCCTCATGACTTAATTACTGAAGTCTAGATATCATTTTGGTAATTCTATGATGCACTCACTCCAAGGTCAATATATGCTTTCCAAGTGTGGTGCCTGGATCTGTTCCAGGTACTCCAAGTGGTATCAAACCAGGGTTTTGTCTAGCTGCAGCAGCCTGATACTTCAGTCTTCTGGATATAAATGGTTATACGGTGAGTGGAAGTTGGAAAACCTGAGGCAATGTCACAGATCCTCTTTACCCCATAGGGGTCAGCATTTGTTTAATATCCTGGAACTTGCCTGGATCGGGATGGATTTCATGGTTGGAGTAAATGGATCAAAAAAGTTTTATCTGGCTGACATTGGCCTAGCATTTCATGCTGTTAAGTGTTAATCCACATTGCTACACTATTGCCATAAGCAGATGGAAGTTGCCTGTCTTTATCTGATTGATGACCATGATAATGTCAGCTGTTCATACACAACCAGCTACAATTTCAATAATCCAATCCATGCGCTTACTGGAGCAGTATGGTCCAAATGGCATCTGGTTGGTAGAAAGCACAGACCAGGTTTCTATACCAAAGAAGAATGATTATTTATTACAAGTAAATAGATGATATACATATAGGCAAACAGATATAAATTATTGATATATTACACTACTAATTGAAACTCTAATCCCTTTCTAAAATCTTCCTTGCATCTACAGGCAAACAAATAAGAAAACAAATTATTGGAGGAGGTAGGAAAACTGGAAATTCAGTTCCGTCATCTTTGTTCCAATGTTATGAAGATCCTTTCCAGCTATGATGTAGAGATGCCGGTGTTGGACTGGGGTGGGCAAAGTCACAACTTACAAGACACCAGATTATAGTCCAACAGGTTTATTTGAAGTCACAAGCTTTTGGAGTACTGCTCCTTCACCTGATGAAATAAAACAGGAATATAACTTGGTGTCATATGACTTCTGACCTTTTCAGCTAGCCAGCCTCTTATTGTTCTGATATCTCTCTCTGGAGGCTCCCACTAGCTCGCATGATTTACTGAGTAACTGATTGACTTGGAAAATTCTCCGATGTATCAAATCAAAAGTCACAGCTTATAGCAACTGCTGCAGGAAATATAATTGGCTTTTTTCACATTTAAACTGAATAGGTAGCTTCTGGGCTGGGAGAAGATCTGTACACTTCTTTTCATCTCTCTCTCTCTCGCTCTGTGTATTTTTAACTTGTTTCCAGCTCCAAGCTTCTCCGAGTCCCCAGAATAAAATGAAATATCTCTGTCATTTATAATGGTCACTCGTCCATAGACTAATCAACTTCTTGGTGTCACAAAGATCTGCATCAGTCCACACCCTCAGCTGCACGTTGTTTGCAATCTTAAATTTAATTGCTGCTGTTCAAACAGATCTTTGCAAAGCCTGCCACGGATATCTGGCTGCTTTTTTTTCAAACCTGAGGCCACTCTTTCAAACATTGTTTTATAAAATAGTACTCCCTCGTTTCAGTCCACAACTTTTCTAAAAAAAAACAGAAAAATAAAAAGACACAGCACTTACAAATGCCTTGTTACAATTTATTATATTTATACAAACCCTTTGATGTAAGTTGCTGTTGCTCACAAACAAAAGAAACAACACAAAAATAGTCTGTTAGATTTTAGCATGAGATGAAACTAAACTCCCATTTGCTAATGCACATATCTGGTAGTACAGGAAAAAGCCAACATTGCCTTCAGCAATGTGCCTTGTCGTGTCAACTTTAGAGCTAAAACTTTAACTTCTTGACAGTGCCTTGGGCTTTTTCTTCAACTAAATGTTCTGTATTTCGATCTGACAGCACATTGGCTGTGTGAGCTACAACCATTTCTTCATGCTGCTGTCTTCCTCAAATGCATGAGGAGGCAAGCTGTATGTTTGGGTGTTAAGTCCTACAGAAACTGTCTTCATAGAATCATAGAAACCTAAATTGTGATGTTTGCATACTTCTGTTAAAATATTTACATTGTCTTACTTTATAATTTGTTATTATAACCTGCTCCAACCCCATAACTGAGATATTTTGCTTCGCCAATTCTGACTTATTGTGTAAATCTGGTTTAAACAACTCCACTTTTGATGGTAATGCCTTCAGTTGTTTAAGCCTGGAATTCCTTCACTAACTCTTTTAAAGTTTGGTGCTCCAAAATTAGCTACATTCCTAGCATCCATCCGAATTAATCATCCATACCCTAACAGAAAAATAAAGACAATTCTAATCTGAACAGTGACCACACCATCAATCTGCTCAGCAAGTTGTTGGGAAAGATGCACAACATAGCCAGCAAAATAAAAGCTGCTCACCACTACTCACTTTAGATTCCATTCGGAGCACTCAGCTCTTGCCCTTTTTACAGCATTGGTCCAAACATGGAAAAATACTGAAACTTCCAAGGAGAGGTGAAGTGAGGGTGACTCCCTGCAATATCAAGGCAGCATTTGACCAAATGTGACCTGGACATTTCTCTTAAACTGATAATTGACAAGTAAGATTCACACTACACAAGTGCCAGGTAATAACCTCCTCCAATAAGAGTCTGGGGCACAGACAGATAATTCTGCAAAAGTCAACAAAACAACAGGATGGTGAGTTGCTTTACCTGGTGCCAGGGTAAAGGATGTCTCAGAGAACGTGCAGAATATGTTTAAAGGGGAGAGTGATCAGCAGGAGGTTTTTGTGCACATTGGTATCATCGAGATGAGCTGCTACAGAGGTAATAGAGGAAACTAGGCAGGAGGTTAAAAATTAGACCCTCAATGGTAGTATTATCTGGACAACTACTAGTGCCATGTGCTAGTGAGGGTAGGAATAGGAAGGGAGAGCAGATGAATGTGTAGCTGTGGAGCTGGTAAGAGGTAAGAGTTCACGTTGTTTGACCATTGGGATCTCTTCAGGAGTAGAAAGGAACTGTATAAGAGGGATTTTGGAAGAGTACCAATATCCTTGTGGGAGATTTGCCAGTGCTATTCAGAAGGCCTTAAGCCAATAAAGATGGTGAGGTGGGGGGAGGGGTAGTGGGGAGGGGGATTTCTGACAGGTAAGGTTTGCAATGGTAGGGGATTTTATCTTTCCAAATACAGACTGGGACTTCCATTGTGTTAGGGCTTGGATAGGAAGGAATTTGTTAAATGTATACAATAAAACCTTCTTATTCGAAGCATTGATGTATTTACTGGAAAAGGGCCAATATTTGAACTTCTGTTGGGAAATATGTCAGGCCAAGTGACTAAGGTGTCAGTGGGGGAGGCCATGGATGAGGTGCCAGACTAGAGGTTGGCTAAAGCGGAGCCATTATTTAAGAAAGGCTGTGAGGAAAAGCCAGGAAACTGTAGACTGGTGAGCCTTACATCAATGGTCGGTGAGTTGTCAGAAGGGATTCTGAGAGACAAGATTTACATGCATTTGGAAAGGAAAGGAATGATGAGGGCAAGTCAACATGATTGAGATTTTTGAAGAGGTGACAAAGAAGATTGATGAATGCAGAGTGGTGGACATTGTCTATATGGACTTTAGTAAAGCATTCGACAAGGTTCTGTATGGTAGACTAGTTAGTAAGACGAGATCGTATGGGATCCTGGGAGATCTAGCCAAAAGGATACAAACTTGGCTTATAGATAGGAAATAGAGGGTGCTGGTAATTGGTTGCTTTTCAGACTGGAGATTTGTGACCAGAAGTGAGCCACCAGGATTGGTGCTGGATTCTCTGCTTTTTGTCATTTATATAGAGTCATAGAGATGTATAGCACAGAAACAAATCCTTTGTTCCACCCCATCCATGCCAACCAGTTATCCCAATCCAATCTAGTCCCACCTGCCAGCATTTGGCCCATATCCCTCCAAACCCTTCCTATTCATGTACCCATCCAAATGCCTTTTAAATGTTGCAATAGTACCAGCCTCCACCACTTCCTCTGGCAGCTCATTTCATACACGTACCACCCTCTGTGTGGAAAAGTTGCCCCTTAGGTCCCTTTTGTATCTTTCGTCTCTCACCTTAAACCTATGCCCTCTAGTTCTGGACTCCCCCAACCCAGGAAAAGACTTTGTCTATTTATCCTATCCATGCCCCTCATAATTTTGTAAACCTCTATA